>NW_027473505.1:129200-165903 GCF_050947335.1 Megachile rotundata | reverse complement strand
TACTAAGGGTAGTGAGTATAGTAATTCTCGTTCTATCGATCATATAAGCATAATATGGCTAATAATATGAGTTAGATTGATAATAATAAGAGTAATGAGTATAGTAATTGTAGATCTATCGATCATTTAAGCATAATATGGCTAATAATATGAGTTAGATTGATAATAATAACAGTAATAAGTATAGTGATTGTCGTTCTATCGATCATATAAGCATAATATGGCTAATAATATGAGTTAGATTGATAATACTAAGGGTAGTGAGTATAGTAATTCTCGTTCTATCGATCATATAAGCATAATATGGCTAATAATATGAGTTAGATTGATAATAATAAGAGTAATGAGTATAGTAATTGTAGATCTATCGATCATTTAAGCATAATATGGCTAATAATATGAGTTAGATTGATAATAATAACAGTAATAAGTATAGTAATTGTCGTTCTATCGATCATTTAAGCATAATATGGGTAATAATATGAGTCAGATTGATAATAATAACAGTAATAAGTATAGTAATTGTCGTTCTATCGATAATATAAGCATAATATGGCTAATAATATGAGTTAGATTGATAATACTAAGAGTAGTGAGTATAGTAGTTCTCGTTCTATCGATCATATAAGCATAATATGGCTAATAATATGAGTTAGATTGATAATAATAAGAGTAATAAGTATAGTAATTGTCGTTCTATCGATAATATAAGCATAATATGGCTAATAATATGAGGTAGATTGATAATACTAAGAGTAGTGAGTATAGCAGTTCTCGTTCTATCGATCATATAAGCATAATATGGCTAATAATATGAGTTAGATTGATAATAATAAGAGTAATAAGTATAGTAATTGTCGTTCTATCGATAATATAAGCATAATATGGCTAATAATATGAGTTAGATTGATAATACTAAGAGTAGTGAGTATAGTAGTTCTCGTTCTATCGATCATATAAGCATAATATGGCTAATAATATGAGTTAGATCGATAATAATAAGAGTAATGAGTATAGTAATTCTCGTTCTATCGATCATATAAGCATAATATGGCTAATAATATGAGTTAGATTGATAATAATAAGAGTAATGAGTATAGTAATTGTAGATCTATCGATCATTTAAGCATAATATGGCAAATAATATGAGTTGGAGTGATAATACTGAGAGTAGTGAGTATAGTAATTCTCATTCTATCGATCATATAAGCATAATATGGCTAATAATATGAGTTAGATTGATAATAATAAGAGTAATGGGTATAGTAATTGTAGTTCTATCGATCATATAAGCAAAATATGGCTAATAATATGAGCTAGATTGATAATAATAAGAGTAATAACTACAGTAATTGTCGTTCTATCGATCATATAAGCATAATAAGGCTAATAATATGAGTTAGAGTGATAATACTAAGAGTAGTGAGTATAGTAATTCTCATTCTATCGATCATATAAGCATAATATGGCTAATAATATGAGTTAGATTGATAATAATAAGAGTAATGAGTATAGTAATTGTAGTTCTATCGATCATATCGGCATAATATGGTGAATAATATGAGTTAGATTCATAATAATAAGAGTAATAAGTATAGTAATTGTCGTTCTATCGATCATATAAGCATAATATGGCTAATAATATGAGTTAGATTGATAATAATAACAGTAATAAGTATAGTAATTGTCGTTCTATCGATAATATAAGCATAATATGGCTAATAATATGAGTTAGATTGATAATACTAAGAGTAGTGAGTATAGTAATTGTCGTTCTATCGATCATATAAGCATAATATGGCTAATAATATGAGTTAGATTGATAATAATAAGAGTAATAAGTATAGTAATTGTCGTTCTATCGATCATATAAGCATAATATGGCTAATAATATGAGTTAGATTGATAATACTAAGAGCAGTGAGTATAGTAATTCTCATTCTATCGATCATATAAGCATAATATGGCTAATAATATGAGTTAGATTGATAATAATAAGAGTATTGAGTATAGTAATTGTAGTTCTATCGATCATTTAAGCATAATATGGCTAATAATATGAGTTAGATTGATAATAATAAGAGTAATGAGTATAGTAATTGTAGTTCTATCGATCATATCTGCATAATATGGTTAATAATATGAGTTAGATTGATAATAATAAGAGTAGTAAGTATAGTATTTGTCGTTCTATCGATCATATAAGCATAATATGGCTAATAATATGAGTTAGATTGATAATAATAAGAGTAATAAGTATAGTAATTGTCGTTCTATCGATCATTTAAGCATAATATGGGTAATAATATGAGTCAGATTGATAATAATGACAGTAATAAGTATAGTAATTGTCGTTCTATCGATGATATAAGCATAATATGGCTAATAATATGAGTTAGATTGATAATACTAAGAGTAGTGAGTATAGTAGTTCTCGTTCTATCGATCACATAAGCATAATATGGCTAATAATATGAGTTAGATTGATAATAATAAGAGTAATAAGTATAGTAATTGTCGTTCTATCGATCATATAAGCATAATATGGCTAATAATATGAGTTAGATTGATAATACTAAGAGTAGTGAGTATAGTAATTCTCGTTCTATCGATCATATAAGCATAATATGGCTAATAATATGAAGTAGATTGGTAATAATAAGAGTAATGAGTATAGTAATTGTAGTTCTATCGATCATTTAAGCATAATATGGCTAATAATATGAGTTAGATTGATAATAATAAGAGTAATGAGTATAGTAATTGTAGTTCTATCGATCATATCGGCATAATATGGTGAATAATATGAGTTAGATTCATAATAATAAGAGTAATAAGTATAGTAATTGTCGTTCTATCGATCATATAAGCATAATATGGCTAATAATATGAGTTAGATTGATAATAATAACAGTAATAAGTATAGTAATTGTCGTTCTATCGATAATATAAGCATAATATGGCTAATAATATGAGTTAGATTGATAATACTAAGAGTAGTGAGTATAGTAATTGTCGTTCTATCGATCATATAAGCATAATATGGCTAATAATATGAGTTAGATTGATAATAATAAGAGTAATAAGTATAGTAATTGTCGTTCTATCGATCATATAAGCATAATATGGCTAATAATATGAGTTAGATTGATAATACTAAGAGCAGTGAGTATAGTAATTCTCATTCTATCGATCATATAAGCATAATATGGCTAATAATATGAGTTAGATTGATAATAATAAGAGTATTGAGTATAGTAATTGTAGTTCTATCGATCATTTAAGCATAATATGGCTAATAATATGAGTTAGATTGATAATAATAAGAGTAATGAGTATAGTAATTGTAGTTCTATCGATCATATCTGCATAATATGGTTAATAATATGAGTTAGATTGATAATAATAAGAGTAGTAAGTATAGTATTTGTCGTTCTATCGATCATATAAGCATAATATGGCTAATAATATGAGTTAGATTGATAATAATAAGAGTAATAAGTATAGTAATTGTCGTTCTATCGATCATTTAAGCATAATATGGGTAATAATATGAGTCAGATTGATAATAATGACAGTAATAAGTATAGTAATTGTCGTTCTATCGATGATATAAGCATAATATGGCTAATAATATGAGTTAGATTGATAATACTAAGAGTAGTGAGTATAGTAGTTCTCGTTCTATCGATCACATAAGCATAATATGGCTAATAATATGAGTTAGATTGATAATAATAAGAGTAATAAGTATAGTAATTGTCGTTCTATCGATCATATAAGCATAATATGGCTAATAATATGAGTTAGATTGATAATACTAAGAGTAGTGAGTATAGTAATTCTCGTTCTATCGATCATATAAGCATAATATGGCTAATAATATGAAGTAGATTGGTAATAATAAGAGTAATGAGTATAGTAATTGTAGTTCTATCGATCATTTAAGCATAATATGGCTAATAATATGAGTTAGATTGATAATAATAAGAGTAATGAGTATAGTAATTGTAGTTCTATCGATCATATCTGCATAATATGGTTAATAATATGAGTTAGATTGATAATAATAAGAGTAGTAAGTATAGTATTTGTCGTTCTATCGATCATATAAGCATAATATGGCTAATAATATGAGTTAGATTGATAATAATAAGAGTAATAAGTATAGTAATTGTCGTTCTATCGATCATTTAAGCATAATATGGGTAATAATATGAGTCAGATTGATAATAATAACAGTAATAAGTATAGTAATTGTCGTTCTATCGATAATATAAGCATAATATGGCTAATAATATGAGTTAGATTGATAATACTAAGAGTAGTGAGTATAGTAGTTCTCGTTCTATCGATCATATAAGCATAATATGGCTAATAATATGAGTTAGATTGATAATAATAAGAGTAATAAGCATAGTAATTGTCGTTCTATCGATAATATAAGCATAATATGGCTAATAATATGAGGTAGATTGATAATACTAAGAGTAGTGAGTATAGCAGTTCTCGTTCTATCGATCATATAAGCATAATATGGCTAATAATATGAGTTAGATTGATAACAATAAGAGTAATGGGTATAGTAATTGTAGTTCTATCGATCATATAAGCAAAATATGGCTAATAATATGAGCTAGATTGATAATAATAAGAGTAATAACTACAGTAATTGTCGTTCTATCGATCATGTAAGCATAATAAGGCTAATAATATGAGTTAGATTGATAATAATAACAGTAATAAGTATAGTAATTGTCGTTCTATCGATCATTTAAGCATAATATGGGTAATAATATGAGTCAGATTGATAATAATAACAGTACTAAGTATAGTAATTGTCGTTCTATCGATAATATAAGCATAATATGGCTAATAATATGAGTTAGATTGATAATACTAAGAGTAGTGAGTATAGTAGTTCTCGTTCCATCGATCATATAAGCATAATATGGCTAATAATATGAGTTAGATTGATAATAATAACAGTAATAAGTATAGTAATTGTCGTTCTATCGATCATATAAGCATAATATGGCTAATAATATGAGTTAGATTGATAATACTAAGAGTAGTGAGTATAGTAATTCTCGTTCTATCGATCATATAAGCATAATATGGCTAATAATATGAGTTAGATTGATAATAATAAGAGTAATGAGTATAGTAATTGTAGATCTATCGATCATTTAAGCATAATATGGCTAATAATATGAGTTGGAGTGATAATACTGAGAGTAGTGAGTATAGTAATTCTCATTCTATCGATCATATAAGCATAATATGGCTAATAATATGAGTTAGATTGATAATAATAAGAGTAATGGGTATAGTAATTGTAGTTCTATCGATCATATAAGCAAAATATGGCTAATAATATGAGCTAGATTGATAATAATAAGAGTAATAACTACAGTAATTGTCGTTCTATCGATCATATAAGCATAATAAGGCTAATAATATGAGTTAGAGTGATAATACTAAGAGTAGTGAGTATAGTAATTCTCATTCTATCGATCATATAAGCATAATATGGCTAATAATATGAGTTAGATTGATAATAATAAGAGTAATGAGTATAGTAATTGTAGTTCTATCGATCATATCGGCATAATATGGTGAATAATATGAGTTAGATTCATAATAATAAGAGTAATAAGTATAGTAATTGTCGTTCTATCGATCATATAAGCATAATATGGCTAATAATATGAGTTAGATTGATAATAATAAGAGTAATAAGTATAGTAATTGTCGTTCTCTCGATCATATAAGCATAATATGGCTAATAATATGAGTTAGAGTGATAATACTAAGAGTAGTGAGTATAGTAATTCTCATTCTATCGATCATATAAGCATAATATGGCTAATAATATGAGTTAGATTGATAATAATAACAGTAATAAGTATAGTAATTGTCGTTCTATCGATAATATAAGCATAATATGGCTAATAATATGAGTTAGATTGATAATACTAAGAGTAGTGAGTATAGTAATTGTCGTTCTATCGATCATATAAGCATAATATGGCTAATAATATGAGTTAGATTGATAATAATAAGAGTAATAAGTATAGTAATTGTCGTTCTATCGATCATATAAGCATAATATGGCTAATAATATGAGTTAGATTGATAATACTAAGAGCAGTGAGTATAGTAATTCTCATTCTATCGATCATATAAGCATAATATGGCTAATAATATGAGTTAGATTGATAATAATAAGAGTATTGAGTATAGTAATTGTAGTTCTATCGATCATTTAAGCATAATATGGCTAATAATATGAGTTAGATTGATAATAATAAGAGTAATGAGTATAGTAATTGTAGTTCTATCGATCATATCTGCATAATATGGTTAATAATATGAGTTAGATTGATAATAATAAGAGTAGTAAGTATAGTATTTGTCGTTCTATCGATCATATAAGCATAATATGGCTAATAATATGAGTTAGATTGATAATAATAAGAGTAATAAGTATAGTAATTGTCGTTCTATCGATCATTTAAGCATAATATGGGTAATAATATGAGTCAGATTGATAATAATGACAGTAATAAGTATAGTAATTGTCGTTCTATCGATGATATAAGCATAATATGGCTAATAATATGAGTTAGATTGATAATACTAAGAGTAGTGAGTATAGTAGTTCTCGTTCTATCGATCACATAAGCATAATATGGCTAATAATATGAGTTAGATTGATAATAATAAGAGTAATAAGTATAGTAATTGTCGTTCTATCGATCATATAAGCATAATATGGCTAATAATATGAGTTAGATTGATAATACTAAGAGTAGTGAGTATAGTAATTCTCGTTCTATCGATCATATAAGCATAATATGGCTAATAATATGAAGTAGATTGGTAATAATAAGAGTAATGAGTATAGTAATTGTAGTTCTATCGATCATTTAAGCATAATATGGCTAATAATATGAGTTAGATCGATAATAATAAGAGTAATGAGTATAGTAATTCTGGTTCTATCGATCATATAAGCATAATATGGCTAATAATATGAGTTAGATTGATAATAATAAGAGTAATGAGTATAGTAATTGTAGATCTATCGATCATTTAAGCATAATATGGCTAATAATATGAGTTGGAGTGATAATACTGAGAGTAGTGAGTATAGTAATTCTCATTCTATCGATCATATAAGCATAATATGGCTAATAATATGAGTTAGATTGATAATAATAAGAGTAATGGGTATAGTAATTGTAGTTCTATCGATCATATAAGCAAAATATGGCTAATAATATGAGCTAGATTGATAATAATAAGAGTAATAACTACAGTAATTGTCGTTCTATCGATCATATAAGCATAATAAGGCTAATAATATGAGTTAGATTGATAATAATAACAGTAATAAGTATAGTAATTGTCGTTCTATCGATCATTTAAGCATAATATGGGTAATAATATGAGTCAGATTGATAATAATAACAGTACTAAGTATAGTAATTGTCGTTCTATCGATAATATAAGCATAATATGGCTAATAATATGAGTTAGATTGATAATACTAAGAGTAGTGAGTATAGTAGTTCTCGTTCCATCGATCATATAAGCATAATATGGCTAATAATATGAGTTAGATTGATAATAATAAGAGTAATGAGTATAGTAATTCTCGTTCTATCGATCATATAAGCATAATATGGCTAATAATATGAGTTAGATTGATAATAATAAGAGTAATGAGTATAGTAATTGTAGATCTATCGATCATTTAAGCATAATATGGCTAATAATATGAGTTGGAGTGATAATACTGAGAGTAGTGAGTATAGTAATTCTCATTCTATCGATCATATAAGCATAATATGGCTAATAATATGAGTTAGATTGATAATAATAAGAGTAATGGGTATAGTAATTGTAGTTCTATCGATCATATAAGCAAAATATGGCTAATAATATGAGCTAGATTGATAATAATAAGAGTAATAACTACAGTAATTGTCGTTCTATCGATCATATAAGCATAATAAGGCTAATAATATGAGTTAGAGTGATAATACTAAGAGTAGTGAGTATAGTAATTCTCATTCTATCGATCATATAAGCATAATATGGCTAATAATATGAGTTAGATTGATAATAATAAGAGTAATGAGTATAGTAATTGTAGTTCTATCGATCATATCGGCATAATATGGTGAATAATATGAGTTAGATTCATAATAATAAGAGTAATAAGTATAGTAATTGTCGTTCTATCGATCATATAAGCATAATATGGCTAATAATATGAGTTAGATTGATAATAATAAGAGTAATAAGTATAGTAATTGTCGTTCTCTCGATCATATAAGCATAATATGGCTAATAATATGAGTTAGAGTGATAATACTAAGAGTAGTGAGTATAGTAATTCTCATTCTATCGATCATATAAGCATAATATGGCTAATAATATGAGTTAGATTGATAATAATAACAGTAATAAGTATAGTAATTGTCGTTCTATCGATAATATAAGCATAATATGGCTAATAATATGAGTTAGATTGATAATACTAAGAGTAGTGAGTATAGTAATTGTCGTTCTATCGATCATATAAGCATAATATGGCTAATAATATGAGTTAGATTGATAATAATAAGAGTAATAAGTATAGTAATTGTCGTTCTATCGATCATATAAGCATAATATGGCTAATAATATGAGTTAGATTGATAATACTAAGAGCAGTGAGTATAGTAATTCTCATTCTATCGATCATATAAGCATAATATGGCTAATAATATGAGTTAGATTGATAATAATAAGAGTATTGAGTATAGTAATTGTAGTTCTATCGATCATTTAAGCATAATATGGCTAATAATATGAGTTAGATTGATAATAATAAGAGTAATGAGTATAGTAATTGTAGTTCTATCGATCATATCTGCATAATATGGTTAATAATATGAGTTAGATTGATAATAATAAGAGTAGTAAGTATAGTATTTGTCGTTCTATCGATCATATAAGCATAATATGGCTAATAATATGAGTTAGATTGATAATAATAAGAGTAATAAGTATAGTAATTGTCGTTCTATCGATCATTTAAGCATAATATGGGTAATAATATGAGTCAGATTGATAATAATGACAGTAATAAGTATAGTAATTGTCGTTCTATCGATGATATAAGCATAATATGGCTAATAATATGAGTTAGAATGATAATACTAAGAGTAGTGAGTATAGTAGTTCTCGTTCTATCGATCACATAAGCATAATATGGCTAATAATATGAGTTAGATTGATAATAATAAGAGTAATAAGTATAGTAATTGTCGTTCTATCGATCATATAAGCATAATATGGCTAATAATATGAGTTAGATTGATAATACTAAGAGTAGTGAGTATAGTAATTCTCGTTCTATCGATCATATAAGCATAATATGGCTAATAATATGAAGTAGATTGGTAATAATAAGAGTAATGAGTATAGTAATTGTAGTTCTATCGATCATTTAAGCATAATATGGCTAATAATATGAGTTAGATTGATAATAATAAGAGTAATGAGTATAGTAATTGTAGTTCTATCGATCATATCTGCATAATATGGTTAATAATATGAGTTAGATTGATAATAATAAGAGTAGTAAGTATAGTATTTGTCGTTCTATCGATCATATAAGCATAATATGGCTAATAATATGAGTTAGATTGATAATAATAAGAGTAATAAGTATAGTAATTGTCGTTCTATCGATCATTTAAGCATAATATGGGTAATAATATGAGTCAGATTGATAATAATAACAGTAATAAGTATAGTAATTGTCGTTCTATCGATAATATAAGCATAATATGGCTAATAATATGAGTTAGATTGATAATACTAAGAGTAGTGAGTATAGTAGTTCTCGTTCTATCGATCATATAAGCATAATATGGCTAATAATATGAGTTAGATTGATAATAATAAGAGTAATAAGCATAGTAATTGTCGTTCTATCGATAATATAAGCATAATATGGCTAATAATATGAGGTAGATTGATAATACTAAGAGTAGTGAGTATAGCAGTTCTCGTTCTATCGATCATATAAGCATAATATGGCTAATAATATGAGTTAGATTGATAACAATAAGAGTAATGGGTATAGTAATTGTAGTTCTATCGATCATATAAGCAAAATATGGCTAATAATATGAGCTAGATTGATAATAATAAGAGTAATAACTACAGTAATTGTCGTTCTATCGATCATGTAAGCATAATAAGGCTAATAATATGAGTTAGATTGATAATAATAACAGTAATAAGTATAGTAATTGTCGTTCTATCGATCATTTAAGCATAATATGGGTAATAATATGAGTCAGATTGATAATAATAACAGTACTAAGTATAGTAATTGTCGTTCTATCGATAATATAAGCATAATATGGCTAATAATATGAGTTAGACTGATAATACTAAGAGTAGTGAGTATAGTAGTTCTCGTTCCATCGATCATATAAGCATAATATGGCTAATAATATGAGTTAGATTGATAATAATAACAGTAATAAGTATAGTAATTGTCGTTCTATCGATCATATAAGCATAATATGGCTAATAATATGAGTTAGATTGATAATACTAAGAGTAGTGAGTATAGTAATTCTCGTTCTATCGATCATATAAGCATAATATGGCTAATAATATGAGTTAGATTGATAATAATAAGAGTAATGAGTATAGTAATTGTAGATCTATCGATCATTTAAGCATAATATGGCTAATAATATGAGTTAGATTGATAATAATAACAGTAATAAGTATAGTAATTGTCGTTCTATCGATCATTTAAGCATAATATGGGTAATAATATGAGTCAGATTGATAATAATAACAGTAATAAGTATAGTAATTGTCGTTCTATCGATAATATAAGCATAATATGGCTAATAATATGAGTTAGATTGATAATACTAAGAGTAGTGAGTATAGTAGTTCTCGTTCTATCGATCATATAAGCATAATATGGCTAATAATATGAGTTAGATTGATAATAATAAGAGTAATAAGTATAGTAATTGTCGTTCTATCGATAATATAAGCATAATATGGCTAATAATATGAGGTAGATTGATAATACTAAGAGTAGTGAGTATAGCAGTTCTCGTTCTATCGATCATATAAGCATAATATGGCTAATAATATGAGTTAGATTGATAATAATAAGAGTAATAAGTATAGTAATTGTCGTTCTATCGATAATGTAAGCATAATATGGCTAATAATATGAGTTAGATTGATAATACTAAGAGTAGTGAGTATAGTAGTTCTCGTTCTATCGATCATATAAGCATAATATGGCTAATAATATGAGTTAGATCGATAATAATAAGAGTAATGAGTATAGTAATTCTCGTTCTATCGATCATATAAGCATAATATGGCTAATAATATGAGTTAGATTGATAATAATAAGAGTAATGAGTATAGTAATTGTAGATCTATCGATCATTTAAGCATAATATGGCTAATAATATGAGTTGGAGTGATAATACTGAGAGTAGTGAGTATAGTAATTCTCATTCTATCGATCATATAAGCATAATATGGCTAATAATATGAGTTAGATTGATAATAATAAGAGTAATGGGTATAGTAATTGTAGTTCTATCGATCATATAAGCAAAATATGGCTAATAATATGAGCTAGATTGATAATAATAAGAGTAATAACTACAGTAATTGTCGTTCTATCGATCATATAAGCATAATAAGGCTAATAATATGAGTTAGATTGATAATAATAACAGTAATAAGTATAGTAATTGTCGTTCTATCGATCATTTAAGCATAATATGGGTAATAATATGAGTCAGATTGATAATAATAACAGTACTAAGTATAGTAATTGTCGTTCTATCGATAATATAAGCATAATATGGCTAATAATATGAGTTAGATTGATAATACTAAGAGTAGTGAGTATAGTAGTTCTCGTTCCATCGATCATATAAGCATAATATGGCTAATAATATGAGTTAGATTGATAATAATAACAGTAATAAGTATAGTAATTGTCGTTCTATCGATCATATAAGCATAATATGGCTAATAATATGAGTTAGATTGATAATACTAAGAGTAGTGAGTATAGTAATTCTCGTTCTATCGATCATATAAGCATAATATGGCTAATAATATGAGTTAGATTGATAATAATAAGAGTAATGAGTATAGTAATTGTAGATCTATCGATCATTTAAGCATGAATATGGCTAATAATATGAGTTAGATTGATAATAATAACAGTAATAAGTATAGTAATTGTCGTTGTATCGATGATTTAAGCATAATATGGGTAATAATATGAGTCAGATTGATAATAATAACAGTAATAAGTATAGTAATTGTCGTTCTATCGATAATATAAGCATAATATGGCTAATAATATGAGTTAGATTGATAATACTAAGAGTAGTGAGTATAGTAGTTCTCGTTCTATCGATCATATAAGCATAATATGGCTAATAATATGAGTTAGATTGATAATAATAAGAGTAATAAGTATAGTAATTGTCGTTCTATCGATCATATAAGCATAATATGGCTAATAATATGAGTTGGATTGATAATACTAAGAGCAGTGAGTATAGTAATTCTCATTCTATCGATCATATAAGCATAATATGGCTAATAATATGAGTTAGATTGATAATAATAAGAGTAATGAGTATAGTAATTGTAGATCTATCGATCATTTAAGCATAATATGGCTAATAATATGAGTTAGATTGATAATAATAACAGTAATAAGTATAGTAATTGTCGTTCTATCGATCATTTAAGCATAATATGGGTAATAATATGAGTCAGATTGATAATAATAACAGTAATAAGTATAGTAATTGTCGTTCTATCGATAATATAAGCATAATATGGCTAATAATATGAGTTAGATTGATAATACTAAGAGTAGTGAGTATAGTAGTTCTCGTTCTATCGATCATATAAGCATAATATGGCTAATAATAGGAGTTAGATTGATAATAATAACAGTAATAAGTATAGTAATTGTCGTTCTATCGATAATATAAGCATAATATGGCTAATAATATGAGGTAGATTGATAATACTAAGAGTAGTGAGTATAGCAGTTCTCGTTCTATCGATCATATAAGCATAATATGGCTAATAATATGAGTTAGATTGATAATAATAAGAGTAATAAGTATAGTAATTGTCGTTCTATCGATAATATAAGCATAATATGGCTAATAATATGAGTTAGATTGATAATACTAAGAGTAGTGAGTATAGTAGTTCTCGTTCTATCGATCATATAAGCATAATATGGCTAATAATATGAGTTAGATTGATAATAATAAGAGTAATGAGTATAGTAATTCTCGTTCTATCGATCATATAAGCATAATATGGCTAATAATATGAGTTAGATTGATAATAATAAGAGTAATGAGTATAGTAATTGTAGATCTATCGATCATTTAAGCATAATATGGCTAATAATATGAGTTGGAGTGATAATACTGAGAGTAGTGAGTATAGTAATTCTCATTCTATCGATCATATAAGCATAATATGGCTAATAATATGAGTTAGATTGATAATAATAAGAGTAATGGGTATAGTAATTGTAGTTCTATCGATCATATAAGCAAAATGTGGCTAATAATATGAGCTAGATTGATAATAATAAGAGTAATAACTACAGTAATTGTCGTTCTATCGATCATATAAGCATAATAAGGCTAATAATATGAGTTAGATTGATAATAATAACAGTAATAAGTATAGTAATTGTCGTTCTATCGATCATTTAAGCATAATATGGGTAATAATATGAGTCAGATTGATAATAATAACAGTACTAAGTATAGTAATTGTCGTTCTATCGATAATATAAGCATAATATGGCTAATAATATGAGTTAGATTGATAATACTAAGAGTAGTGAGTATAGTAGTTCTCGTTCCATCGATCATATAAGCATAATATGGCTAATAATATGAGTTAGATTGATAATAATAACAGTAATAAGTATAGTAATTGTCGTTCTATCGATCATATAAGCATAATATGGCTAATAATATGAGTTAGATTGATAATACTAAGAGTAGTGAGTATAGTAATTCTCGTTCTATCGATCATATAAACATAATATGGCTAATAATATGAGTTAGATTGATAATAATAAGAGTAATGAGTATAGTAATTGTAGATCTATCGATCATTTAAGCATAATTCGGCTAATAATATGAGTTAGATTGATAATAATAACAGTAATAAGTATAGTAATTGTCGTTCTATCGCTCATTTAAGCATAATATGGGTAATAATATGAGTTAGATTGATAATAATAAGAGTAATAAGTATAGTAATTGTCGTTCTATCGATCATATAAGCATAATAAGGCTAATAATATGAGTTAGAGTGATAATACTAAGAGTAGTGAGTATAGTAATTCTCATTCTATCGATCATATAAGCATAATATGGCTAATAATATGAGTTAGATTGATAATACTAAGAGCAGTGAGTATAGTAATTCTCATTCTATCGATCATATAAGCATAATATGGCTAATAATATGAGTTAGATTGATAATAATAAGAGTATTGAGTATAGTAATTCTCGTTCTATCGACCATATAAGCATAATATGGCTAATAATATGAGTTAGATTGATAATACTAAGAGTAGTGAGTATAGTAATTCTCGTTCTATCGATCATATAAGCATAATATGGCTAATAATATGAGTTAGATTGATAGTAATAAGAGTAATAAGTATAGTAATTGTCGTTCTATCGATCATATAAGCATAATAAGGCTAATAATATGAGTTAGAGTGATAATACTAAGAGTAGTGAGTATAGTAATTCTCATTCTATCGATCATATAAGCATAATATGGCTAATAATATGAGTTAGATTGATAATAATAAGAGTAATGAGTATAGTAATTGTAGTTCTATCGATCATATCGGCATAATATGGTGAATAATATGAGTTAGATTCATAATAATAAGAGTAATAAGTATAGTAATTGTCGTTCTATCGATCATATAAGCATAATATGGCTAATAATATGAGTTAGATTGATAATAATAAGAGTAATAAGTATAGTAATTGTCGTTCTCTCGATCATATAAGCATAATATGGCTAATAATATGAGTTAGAGTGATAATACTAAGAGTAGTGAGTATAGTAATTCTCATTCTATCGATCATATAAGCATAATATGGCTAATAATATGAGTTAGATTGATAATAATAACAGTAATAAGTATAGTAATTGTCGTTCTATCGATAATATAAGCATAATATGGCTAATAATATGAGTTAGATTGATAATACTAAGAGTAGTGAGTATAGTAATTGTCGTTCTATCGATCATATAAGCATAATATGGCTAATAATATGAGTTAGATTGATAATAATAAGAGTAATAAGTATAGTAATTGTCGTTCTATCGATCATATAAGCATAATATGGCTAATAATATGAGTTAGATTGATAATACTAAGAGCAGTGAGTATAGTAATTCTCATTCTATCGATCATATAAGCATAATATGGCTAATAATATGAGTTAGATTGATAATAATAAGAGTATTGAGTATAGTAATTGTAGTTCTATCGATCATTTAAGCATAATATGGCTAATAATATGAGTTAGATTGATAATAATAAGAGTAATGAGTATAGTAATTGTAGTTCTATCGATCATATCTGCATAATATGGTTAATAATATGAGTTAGATTGATAATAATAAGAGTAGTAAGTATAGTATTTGTCGTTCTATCGATCATATAAGCATAATATGGCTAATAATATGAGTTAGATTGATAATAATAAGAGTAATAAGTATAGTAATTGTCGTTCTATCGATCATTTAAGCATAATATGGTAATAATATGAGTCAGATTGATAATAATAACAGTAATAAGTATAGTAATTGTCGTTCTATCGATAATATAAGCATAATATGGCTAATAATATGAGTTAGATTGATAATACTAAGAGTAGTGAGTATAGTAGTTCTCGTTCTATCGATCATATAAGCATAATATGGCTAATAATATGAGTTAGATTGATAATAATAAGAGTAATAAGTATAGTAATTGTCGTTCTATCGATAATATAAGCATAATATGGCTAATAATATGAGGTAGATTGATAATACTAAGAGTAGTGAGTATAGCAGTTCTCGTTCTATCGTCATATAACCATAATATGGCTAATAATATGAGTTAGATTGATAATAATAAGAGTAATAAGTATAGTAATTGTCGTTCTATCGATAATATAAGCATAATATGGCTAATAATATGAGTTAGATTGATAATACTAAGAGTAGTGAGTATAGTAGTTCTCGTTCTATCGATCATATAAGCATAATATGGCTAATAATATGAGTTAGATTGATAATAATAAGAGTAATGAGTATAGCAATTCTCGTTCTATCGATCATATAAGCATAATATGGCTAATAATATGAGTTAGATTGATAATAATAAGAGTAATGAGTATAGTAATTGTAGATCTATCGATCATTTAAGCATAATATGGCTAATAATATGAGTTAGAGTGATAATACTGAGAATAGTGAGTATAGTAATTCTCATTCTATCGATCATATAAGCATAATATGGCTAATAATATGAGTTAGATTGATAATAATAAGAGTAATGGGTATAGTAATTGTAGTTCTATCGATCATATAAGCAAAATATGGCTAATAATATGAGCTAGATTGATAATAATAAGAGTAATAACTACAGTAATTGTCGTTCTATCGATCATATAAGCATAATAAGGCTAATAATATGAGTTAGATTGATAATAATAACAGTAATAAGTATAGTAATTGTCGTTCTATCGATCATTTAAGCATAATATGGGTAATAATATGAGTCAGATTGATAATAATAACAGTACTAAGTATAGTAATTGTCGTTCTATCGATAATATAAGCATAATATGGCTAATAATATGAGTTAGATTGATAATACTAAGAGTAGTGAGTATAGTAGTTCTCGTTCCATCGATCATATAAGCATAATATGGCTAATAATATGAGTTAGATTGATAATAATAACAGTAATAAGTATAGTAATTGTCGTTCTATCGATCATATAAGCATAATATGGCTAATAATATGAGTTAGATTGATAATACTAAGAGTAGTGAGTATAGTAATTCTCGTTCTATCGATCATATAAGCATAATATGGCTAATAATATGAGTTAGATTGATAATAATAAGAGTAATGAGTATAGTAATTGTAGATCTATCGATCATTTAAGCATAATATGGCTAATAATATGAGTTAGATTGATAATAATAACAGGAATAAGTATAGTAATTGTCGTTCTATCGATCATTTAAGCATAATATGGGTAATAATATGAGTCAGATTGATAATAATAACAGTAATAAGTATAGTAATTGTCGTTCTATCGATAATATAAGCATAATATGGCTAATAATATGAGTTAGATTGATAACACTAAGAGTAGTGAGTATAGTAGTTCTCGTTCTATCGATCATATAAGCATAATATGGCTAATAATATGAGTTAGATTGATAATAATAAGAGTAATAAGTATAGTAATTGTCGTTCTATCGATAATATAAGCATAATATGGCTAATAATATGAGGTAGATTGATAATACTAAGAGTAGTGAGTATAGCAGTTCTCGTTCTATCGATCATATAAGCATAATATGGCTAATAATATGAGTTAGATTGATAATAATAAGAGTAATAAGTATAGTAATTGTCGTTCTATCGATAATATAAGCATAATATGGCTAATAATATGAGTTAGATTGATAATACTAAGAGTAGTGAGTATAGTAGTTCTCGTTCTATCGATCATATAAGCATAATATGGCTAATAATATGAGTTAGATTGATAATAATAAGAGTAATGAGTATAGTAATTCTCGTTCTATCGATCATATAAGCATAATATGGCTAATAATATGAGTTAGATTGATAATAATAAGAGTAATGAGTATAGTAATTGTAGATCTATCGATCATTTAAGCATAATATGGCTAATAATATGAGTTAGATTGATAATAATAACACTAATAAGTATAGTAATTGTCGTTCTATCGATCATTTAAGCATAATATGGGTAATAATATGAGTCAGATTGATAATAATAACAGTAATAAGTATAGTAATTGTCGTTCTATCGATAATATAAGCATAATATGGCTAATAATATGAGTTAGATTGATAATACTAAGAGTAGTGAGTATAGTAGTTCTCGTTCTATCGATCATATAAGCATAATATGGCTAATAATATGAGTTAGATTGATAATAATAAGAGTAATAAGTATAGTAATTGTCGTTCTATCGATCATATAAGCATAATAAGGCTAATAATATGAGTTAGAGTGATAATACTAAGAGTAGTGAGTATAGTAATTCTCATTCTATCGATCATATAAGCATAATATGGCTAATAATATGAGTTAGATTGATAATAATAAGAGTAATGAGTATAGTAATTGTAGTTCTATCGATCATATCGGCATAATATGGTGAATAATATGAGTTAGATTCATAATAATAAGAGTAATAAGTATAGTAATTGTCGTTCTATCGATCATATAAGCATAATATGGCTAATAATATGAGTTAGATTGATAATAATAAGAGTAATAAGTATAGTAATTGTCGTTCTCTCGATCATATAAGCATAATATGGCTAATAATATGAGTTAGAGTGATAATACTAAGAGTAGTGAGTATAGTAATTCTCATTCTATCGATCATATAAGCATAATATGGCTAATAATATGAGTTAGATTGATAATAATAACAGTAATAAGTATAGTAATTGTCGTTCTATCGATAATATAAGCATAATATGGCTAATAATATGAGTTAGATTGATAATACTAAGAGTAGTGAGTATAGTAATTGTCATTCTATCGATCATATAAGCATAATATGGCTAATAATATGAGTTAGATTGATAATAATAAGAGTAATAAGTATAGTAATTGTCGTTCTATCGATAATATAAGCATAATATGGCTAATAATATGAGTTAGATTGATAATACTAAGAGTAGTGAGTATAGTAGTTCTCGTTCCATCGATCATATAAGCATAATATGGCTAATAATATGAGTTAGATTGATAATAATAACAGTAATAAGTATAGTAATTGTCGTTCTATCGATCATATAAGCATAATATGGCTAATAATATGAGTTAGATTGATAATACTAAGAGTAGTGAGTATAGTAATTCTCGTTCTATCGATCATATAAGCATAATATGGCTAATAATATGAGTTAGATTGATAATAATAAGAGTAATGAGTATAGTAATTGTAGATCTATCGATCATTTAAGCATAATATGGCTAATAATATGAGTTAGATTGATAATAATAACAGTAATAAGTATAGTAATTGTCGTTCTATCGATCATTTAAGCATAATATGGGTAATAATATGAGTCAGATTGATAATAATAACAGTAATAAGTATAGTAATTGTCGTTCTATCGATAATATAAGCATAATATGGCTAATAATATGAGTTAGATTGATAATACTAAGAGTAGTGAGTATAGTAGTTCTCGTTCTATCGATCATATCGGCATAATATGGTGAATAATATGAGTTAGATTCATAATAATAAGAGTAATAAGTATAGTAATTGTCGTTCTATCGATCATATAAGCATAATATGGCTAATAATATGAGTTAGATTGATAATAATAAGAGTAATAAGTATAGTAATTGTCGTTCTCTCGATCATATAAGCATAATATGGCTAATAATATGAGTTAGAGTGATAATACTAAGAGTAGTGAGTATAGTAATTCTCATTCTATCGATCATATAAGCATAATATGGCTAATAATATGAGTTAGATTGATAATAATAACAGTAATAAGTATAGTAATTGTCGTTCTATCGATAATATAAGCATAATATGGCTAATAATATGAGTTAGATTGATAATACTAAGAGTAGTGAGTATAGTAATTGTCGTTCTATCGATCATATAAGCATAATATGGCTAATAATATGAGTTAGATTGATAATAATAAGAGTAATAAGTATAGTAATTGTCGTTCTATCGATCATATAAGCATAATGTGGCTAATAATATGAGTTAGATTGATAATACTAAGAGCAGTGAGTATAGTAATTCTCATTCTATCGATCATATAAGCATAATATGGCTAATAATATGAGTTAGATTGATAATAATAAGAGTATTGAGTATAGTAATTGTAGTTCTATCGATCATTTAAGCATAATATGGCTAATAATATGAGTTAGATTGATAATAATAAGAGTAATGAGTATAGTAATTGTAGTTCTATCGATCATATCTGCATAATATGGTTAATAATATGAGTTAGATTGATAATAATAAGAGTAGTAAGTATAGTATTTGTCGTTCTATCGATCATATAAGCATAATATGGCTAATAATATGAGTTAGATTGATAATAATAAGAGTAATAAGTATAGTAATTGTCGTTCTATCGATCATTTAAGCATAATATGGGTAATAATATGAGTCAGATTGATAATAATGACAGTAATAAGTATAGTAATTGTCGTTCTATCGATAATATAAGCATAATATGGCTAATAATATGAGTTAGATTGATAATACTAAGAGTAGTGAGTATAGTAGTTCTCGTTCTATCGATCACATAAGCATAATATGGCTAATAATATGAGTTAGATTGATAATAATAAGAGTAATAAGTATAGTAATTGTCGTTCTATCGATCATATAAGCATAATATGGCTAATAATATGAGTTAGATTGATAATACTAAGAGTAGTGAGTATAGTAATTCTCGTTCTATCGATCATATAAGCATAATATGGCTAATAATATGAAGTAGATTGGTAATAATAAGAGTAATGAGTATAGTAATTGTAGTTCTATCGATCATTTAAGCATAATATGGCTAATAATATGAGTTAGATTGATAATAATAAGAGTAATGAGTATAGTAATTGTAGTTCTATCGATCATATCTGCATAATATGGTTAATAATATGAGTTAGATTGATAATAATAAGAGTAGTAAGTATAGTATTTGTCGTTCTATCGATCATATAAGCATAATATGGCTAATAATATGAGTTAGATTGATAATAATAAGAGTAATAAGTATAGTAATTGTCGTTCTATCGATCATTTAAGCATAATATGGGTAATAATATGAGTCAGATTGATAATAATAACAGTAATAAGTATAGTAATTGTCGTTCTATCGATAATATAAGCATAATATGGCTAATAATATGAGTTAGATTGATAATACTAAGAGTAGTGAGTATAGTAGTTCTCGTTCTATCGATCATATAAGCATAATATGGCTAATAATATGAGTTAGATTGATAATAATAAGAGTAATAAGCATAGTAATTGTCGTTCTATCGATAATATAAGCATAATATGGCTAATAATATGAGGTAGATTGATAATACTAAGAGTAGTGAGTATAGCAGTTCTCGTTCTATCGATCATATAAGCATAATATGGCTAATAATATGAGTTAGATTGATAACAATAAGAGTAATGGGTATAGTAATTGTAGTTCTATCGATCATATAAGCAAAATATGGCTAATAATATGAGCTAGATTGATAATAATAAGAGTAATAACTACAGTAATTGTCGTTCTATCGATCATATAAGCATAATAAGGCTAATAATATGAGTTAGATTGATAATAATAACAGTAATAAGTATAGTAATTGTCGTTCTATCGATCATTTAAGCATAATATGGGTAATAATATGAGTCAGATTGATAATAATAACAGTACTAAGTATAGTAATTGTCGTTCTATCGATAATATAAGCATAATATGGCTAATAATATGAGTTAGATTGATAATACTAAGAGTAGTGAGTATAGTAGTTCTCGTTCCATCGATCATATAAGCATAATATGGCTAATAATATGAGTTAGATTGATAATAATAACAGTAATAAGTATAGTAATTGTCGTTCTATCGATCATATAAGCATAATATGGCTAATAATATGAGTTAGATTGATAATACTAAGAGTAGTGAGTATAGTAATTCTCGTTCTATCGATCATATAAGCATAATATGGCTAATAATATGAGTTAGATTGATAATAATAAGAGTAATGAGTATAGTAATTGTAGATCTATCGATCATTTAAGCATAATATGGCTAATAATATGAGTTAGATTGATAATAATAACAGTAATAAGTATAGTAATTGTCGTTCTATCGATCATTTAAGCATAATATGGGTAATAATATGAGTCAGATTGATAATAATAACAGTAATAAGTATAGTAATTGTCGTTCTATCGATAATATAAGCATAATATGGCTAATAATATGAGTTAGATTGATAATACTAAGAGTAGTGAGTATAGTAGTTCTCGTTCTATCGATCATATAAGCATAATATGGCTAATAATATGAGTTAGATTGATAATAATAAGAGTAATAAGTATAGTAATTGTCGTTCTATCGATAATATAAGCATAATATGGCTAATAATATGAGGTAGATTGATAATACTAAGAGTAGTGAGTATAGCAGTTCTCGTTCTATCGATCATATAAGCATAATATGGCTAATAATATGAGTTAGATTGATAATAATAAGAGTAATAAGTATAGTAATTGTCGTTCTATCGATAATATAAGCATAATATGGCTAATAATATGAGTTAGATTGATAATACTAAGAGTAGTGAGTATAGTAGTTCTCGTTCTATCGATCATATAAGCATAATATGGCTAATAATATGAGTTAGATCGATAATAATAAGAGTAATGAGTATAGTAATTCTCGTTCTATCGATCATATAAGCATAATATGGCTAATAATATGAGTTAGATTGATAATAATAAGAGTAATGAGTATAGTAATTGTAGATCTATCGATCATTTAAGCATAATATGGCTAATAATATGAGTTGGAGTGATAATACTGAGAGTAGTGAGTATAGTAATTCTCATTCTATCGATCATATAAGCATAATATGGCTAATAATATGAGTTAGATTGATAATAATAAGAGTAATGGGTATAGTAATTGTAGTTCTATCGATCATATAAGCAAAATATGGCTAATAATATGAGCTAGATTGATAATAATAAGAGTAATAACTACAGTAATTGTCGTTCTATCGATCATATAAGCATAATAAGGCTAATAATATGAGTTAGATTGATAATAATAACAGTAATAAGTATAGTAATTGTCGTTCTATCGATCATTTAAGCATAATATGGGTAATAATATGAGTCAGATTGATAATAATAACAGTACTAAGTATAGTAATTGTCGTTCTATCGATAATATAAGCATAATATGGCTAATAATATGAGTTAGATTGATAATACTAAGAGTAGTGAGTATAGTAGTTCTCGTTCCATCGATCATATAAGCATAATATGGCTAATAATATGAGTTAGATTGATAATAATAACAGTAATAAGTATAGTAATTGTCGTTCTATCGATCATATAAGCATAATATGGCTAATAATATGAGTTAGATTGATAATACTAAGAGTAGTGAGTATAGTAATTCTCGTTCTATCGATCATATAAGCATAATATGGCTAATAATATGAGTTAGATTGATAATAATAAGAGTAATGAGTATAGTAATTGTAGATCTATCGATCATTTAAGCATAATATGGCTAATAATATGAGTTAGATTGATAATAATAACAGTAATAAGTATAGTAATTGTCGTTCTATCGATCATTTAAGCATAATATGGGTAATAATATGAGTCAGATTGATAATAATAACAGAAATAAGTATAGTAATTGTCGTTCTATCGATAATATAAGCATAATATGGCTAATAATATGAGTTAGATTGATAATACTAAGAGTAGTGAGTATAGTAGTTCTCGTTCTATCGATCATATAAGCATAATATGGCTAATAATATGAGTTAGATTGATAATAATAAGAGTAATAAGTATAGTAATTGTCGTTCTATCGATCATATAAGCATAATATGGCTAATAATATGAGTTGGATTGATAATACTAAGAGCAGTGAGTATAGTAATTCTCATTCTATCGATCATATAAGCATAATATGGCTAATAATATGAGTTAGATTGATAATAATAAGAGTAATGAGTATAGTAATTGTAGATCTATCGATCATTTAAGCATAATATGGCTAATAATATGAGTTAGATTGATAATAATAACAGTAATAAGTATAGTAATTGTCGTTCTATCGATCATTTAAGCATAATATGGGTAATAATATGAGTCAGATTGATAATAATAACAGTAATAAGTATAGTAATTGTCGTTCTATCGATAATATAAGCATAATATGGCTAATAATATGAGTTAGATTGATAATACTAAGAGTAGTGAGTATAGTAGTTCTCGTTCTATCGATCATATAAGCATAATATGGCTAATAATAGGAGTTAGATTGATAATAATAACAGTAATAAGTATAGTAATTGTCGTTCTATCGATAATATAAGCATAATATGGCTAATAATATGAGGTAGATTGATAATACTAAGAGTAGTGAGTATAGCAGTTCTCGTTCTATCGATCATATAAGCATAATATGGCTAATAATATGAGTTAGATTGATAATAATAAGAGTAATAAGTATAGTAATTGTCGTTCTATCGATAATATAAGCATAATATGGCTAATAATATGAGTTAGATTGATAATACTAAGAGTAGTGAGTATAGTAGTTCTCGTTCTATCGATCATATAAGCATAATATGGCTAATAATATGAGTTAGATTGATAATAATAAGAGTAATGAGTATAGTAATTCTCGTTCTATCGATCATATAAGCATAATATGGCTAATAATATGAGTTAGATTGATAATAATAAGAGTAATGAGTATAGTAATTGTAGATCTATCGATCATTTAAGCATAATATGGCTAATAATATGAGTTGGAGTGATAATACTGAGAGTAGTGAGTATAGTAATTCTCATTCTATCGATCATATAAGCATAATATGGCTAATAATATGAGTTAGATTGATAATAATAAGAGTAATGGGTATAGTAATTGTAGTTCTATCGATCATATAAGCAAAATGTGGCTAATAATATGAGCTAGATTGATAATAATAAGAGTAATAACTACAGTAATTGTCGTTCTATCGATCATATAAGCATAATAAGGCTAATAATATGAGTTAGATTGATAATAATAACAGTAATAAGTATAGTAATTGTCGTTCTATCGATCATTTAAGCATAATATGGGTAATAATATGAGTCAGATTGATAATAATAACAGTACTAAGTATAGTAATTGTCGTTCTATCGATAATATAAGCATAATATGGCTAATAATATGAGTTAGATTGATAATACTAAGAGTAGTGAGTATAGTAGTTCTCGTTCCATCGATCATATAAGCATAATATGGCTAATAATATGAGTTAGATTGATAATAATAACAGTAATAAGTATAGTAATTGTCGTTCTATCGATCATATAAGCATAATATGGCTAATAATATGAGTTAGATTGATAATACTAAGAGTAGTGAGTATAGTAATTCTCGTTCTATCGATCATATAAACATAATATGGCTAATAATATGAGTTAGATTGATAATAATAAGAGTAATGAGTATAGTAATTGTAGATCTATCGATCATTTAAGCATAATATGGCTAATAATATGAGTTAGATTGATAATAATAACAGTAATAAGTATAGTAATTGTCGTTCTATCGCTCATTTAAGCATAATATGGGTAATAATATGAGTCAGATTGATAATAATAACAGTAATAAGTATAGTAATTGTCGTTCTATCGATAATATAAGCATAATATGGCTAATAATATGAGTTAGATTGATAATACTAAGAGTAGTGAGTATAGTAGTTCTCGTTCTATCGATCATATAAGCATAATATGGCTAATAATATGAGTTAGATTGATAATAATAAGAGTAATAAGTATAGTAATTGTCGTTCTATCGATCATATAAGCATAATATGGCTAATAATATGAGTTGGATTGATAATACTAAGAGCAGTGAGTATAGTAATTCTCATTCTATCGATCATATAAGCATAATATGGCTAATAATATGAGTTAGATTGATAATAATAAGAGTATTGAGTATAGTAATTGTAGTTCTATCGATCATTTAAGCATAATATGGCTAATAATATGAGTTAGATTGATAATAATAAGAGTAATGAGTATAGTAATTGTAGTTCTATCGATCATATCTGCATAATATGGTTAATAATATGAGTTAGATTGATAATAATAAGAGTAGTAAGTATAGTATTTGTCGTTCTATCGATCATATAAGCATAATATGGCTAATAATATGAGTTAGATTGATAATAATAAGAGTAATGAGTATAGTAATTGTAGATCTATCGATCATTTAAGCATAATATGGCTAATAATATGAGTTAGATTGATAATAATAACAGTAATAAGTATAGTAATTGTCGTTCTATCGATCATTTAAGCATAATATGGGTAATAATATGAGTCAGATTGATAATAATAACAGTAATAAGTATAGTAATTGTCGTTCTATCGATAATATAAGCATAATATGGCTAATAATATGAGTTAGATTGATAATACTAAGAGTAGTGAGTATAGTAGTTCTCGTTCTATCGATCATATAAGCATAATATGGCTAATAATATGAGTTAGATTGATAATAATAAGAGTAATAAGTATAGTAATTGTCGTTCTATCGATCATATAAGCATAATATGGCTAATAATATGAGTTGGATTGATAATACTAAGAGCAGTGAGTATAGTAATTCTCATTCTATCGATCATATAAGCATAATATGGCTAATAATATGAGTTAGATTGATAATAATAAGAGTAATGAGTATAGTAATTGTAGATCTATCGATCATTTAAGCATAATATGGCTAATAATATGAGTTAGATTGATAATAATAACAGTAATAAGTATAGTAATTGTCGTTCTATCGATCATTTAAGCATAATATGGGTAATAATATGAGTCAGATTGATAATAATAACAGTAATAAGTATAGTAATTGTCGTTCTATCGATAATATAAGCATAATATGTCTAATAATATGAGTTAGATTGATAATACTAAGAGTAGTGAGTATAGTAGTTCTCGTTCTATCGATCATATAAGCATAATATGGCTAATAATAGGAGTTAGATTGATAATAATAACAGTAATAAGTATAGTAATTGTCGTTCTATCGATAATATAAGCATAATATGGCTAATAATATGAGGTAGATTGATAATACTAAGAGTAGTGAGTATAGCAGTTCTCGTTCTATCGATCATATAAGCATAATATGGCTAATAATATGAGTTAGATTGATAATAATAAGAGTAATAAGTATAGTAATTGTCGTTCTATCGATAATATAAGCATAATATGGCTAATAATATGAGTTAGATTGATAATACTAAGAGTAGTGAGTATAGTAGTTCTCGTTCTATCGATCATATAAGCATAATATGGCTAATAATATGAGTTAGATTGATAATAATAAGAGTAATGAGTATAGTAATTCTCGTTCTATCGATCATATAAGCATAATATGGCTAATAATATGAGTTAGATTGATAATAATAAGAGTAATGAGTACAGTAATTGTAGATCTATCGATCATTTAAGCATAATATGGCTAATAATATGAGTTGGAGTGATAATACTGAGAGTAGTGAGTATAGTAATTCTCATTCTATCGATCATATAAGCATAATATGGCTAATAATATGAGTTAGATTGATAATAATAAGAGTAATGGGTATAGTAATTGTAGTTCTATCGATCATATAAGCAAAATGTGGCTAATAATATGAGCTAGATTGATAATAATAAGAGTAATAACTACAGTAATTGTCGTTCTATCGATCATATAAGCATAATATGGCTAATAATATGAGTTGGATTGATAATACTAAGAGCAGTGAGTATAGTAATTCTCATTCTATCGATCATATAAGCATAATATGGCTAATAATATGAGTTAGATTGATAATAATAAGAGTAATGAGTATAGTAATTGTAGATCTATCGATCATTTAAGCATAATATGGCTAATAATATGAGTTGGATTGATAATACTAAGAGCAGTGAGTATAGTAATTCTCATTCTATCGATCATATAAGCATAATATGGCTAATAATATGAGTTAGATTGATAATAATAAGAGTAATGAGTATAGTAATTGTAGATCTATCGATCATTTAAGCATAATATGGCTAATAATATGAGTTAGATTGATAATAATAAGAGTAATGAGTATAGTAATTGTAGTTCTATCGATCATATCTGCATAATATGGTTAATAATATGAGTTAGATTGATAATAATAAGAGTAGTAAGTATAGTATTTGTCGTTCTATCGATCATATAAGCATAATATGGCTAATAATATGAGTTAGATTGATAATAATAAGAGTAATAAGTATAGTAATTGTCGTTCTATCGATCATATAAGCATAATAAGGCTAATAATATGAGTTAGAGTGATAATACTAAGAGTAGTGAGTATAGTAATTCTCCTTCTATCGATCATATAAGCATAATATGGCTAATAATATGAGTTAGACTGATAATACTAAGAGCAGTGAGTATGGTAATTCTCATTCTATCGATCATATAAGCATAATATGGCTAATAATATGAGTTAGATTGATAATAATAAGAGTATTGAGTATAGTAATTCTCGTTCTATCGACCATATAAGCATAATATGGCTAATAATATGAGTTAGATTGATAATACTAAGAGTAGTGAGTATAGTAATTCTCGTTCTATCGATCATATAAGCATAATATGGCTAATAATATGAGTTAGATTGATAGTAATAAGAGTAATAAGTATAGTAATTGTCGTTCTCTCGATCATATAAGCATAATATGGCTAATAATATGAGGTAGATTGACAATAATAAGAGTAATAAGTATAGTAATTGTCGTTCTCTCGATCATATAAGCATAATATGGCTAATAATATGAGTTAGAGTGATAATACTAAGAGTAGTGAGTATAGTAATTCTCATTCTATCGATCATATAAGCATAATATGGCTAATAATATGAGTTAGATTGATAATAATAACAGTAATAAGTATAGTAATTGTCGTTCTATCGATAATATAAGCATAATATGGCTAATAATATGAGTTAGATTGATAATACTAAGAGTAGTGAGTATAGTAATTGTCGTTCTATCGATCATATAAGCATAATATGGCTAATAATATGAGTTAGATTGATAATAATAAGAGTAATAAGTATAGTAATTGTCGTTCTATCGATCATATAAGCATAATATGGCTAATAATATGAGTTAGATTGATAATACTAAGAGCAGTGAGTATAGTAATTCTCATTCTATCGATCATATAAGCATAATATGGCTAATAATATGAGTTAGATTGATAATAATAAGAGTATTGAGTATAGTAATTGTAGTTCTATCGATCATTTAAGCATAATATGGCTAACAATATGAGTTAGATTGATAATAATAAGAGTAATGAGTATAGTAATTGTAGTTCTATCGATCATATCTGCATAATATGGTTAATAATATGAGTTAGATTGATAATAATAAGAGTAATGAGTATAGTAATTCTCGTTCTATCGATCATATAAGCATAATATGGCTAATAATATGAGTTAGATTGATAATAATAAGAGTAATGAGTATAGTAATTGTAGATCTATCGATCATTTAAGCATAATATGGCTAATAATATGAGTTAGAGTGATAATACTGAGAGTAGTGAGTATAGTAATTCTCATTCTATCGATCATATAAGCATAATATGGCTAATAATATGAGTTAGATTGATAATAATAAGAGTAATGGGTATAGTAATTGTAGTTCTATCGATCATATAAGCAAAATATGGCTAATAATATGAGCTAGATTGATAATAATAAGAGTAATAACTACAGTAATTGTCGTTCTATCGATCATATAAGCATAATAAGGCTAATAATATGAGTTAGATTGATAATAATAACAGTAATAGGTATAGTAATTGTCGTTCTATCGATCATTTAAGCATAATATGGGTAATAATATGAGTCAGATTGATAATAATAACAGTACTAAGTATAGTAATTGTCGTTCTATCGATAATATAAGCATAATATGGCTAATAATATAAGTTAGATTGATAATACTAAGAGTAGTGAGTATAGTAGTTCTCGTTCCATCGATCATATAAGCATAATATGGCTAATAATATGAGTTAGATTGATAATAATAACAGTAATAAGTATAGTAATTGTCGTTCTATCGATCATATAAGCATAATATGGCTAATAATATGAGTTAGATTGATAATACTAAGAGTAGTGAGTATAGTAATTCTCGTTCTATCGATCATATAAGCATAATATGGCTAATAATATGAGTTAGATTGATAATAATAAGAGTAATGAGTATAGTAATTGTAGATCTATCGATCATTTAAGCATAATATGGCTAATAATATGAGTTAGATTGATAATAATAACAGTAATAAGTATAGTAATTGTCGTTCTATCGATCATTTAAGCATAATATGGGTAATAATATGAGTCAGATTGATAATAATAACAGTAATAAGTACAGTAATTGTCGTTCTATCGATAATATAAGCATAATATGGCTAATAATATGAGTTCGATTGATAATACTAAGAGTAGTGAGTATAGTAGTTCTCGTTCTATCGATCATATAAGCATAATATGGCTAATAATATGAGTTAGATTGATAATAATAAGAGTAATAAGTATAGTAATTGTCGTTCTATCGATCATATAAGCATAATATGGCTAATAATATGAGTTAGATTGATAATACTAAGAGCAGTGAGTATAGTAATTCTCATTCTATCGATCATATAAGCATAATATGGCTAATAATATGAGTTAGATTGATAATAATAAGAGTATTGAGTATAGTAATTGTAGTTCTATCGATCATTTAAGCATAATATGGCTAATAATATGAGTTAGATTGATAATAATAAGAGTAATGAGTATAGTAATTGTAGTTCTATCGATCATATCTGCATAATATGGTTAATAATATGAGTTAGATTGATAATAATAAGAGTAGTAAGTATAGTACTTGTCGTTCTATCGATCATATAAGCATAATATGGCTAATAATATGAGTTAGATTGATAATAATAAGAGTAATAAGTATAGTAATTGTCGTTCTATCGATCATATAAGCATAATAAGGCTAATAATATGAGTTAGAGTGATAACACTAAGAGTAGTGAGTATAGTAATTCTCATTCTATCGATCATATAAGCATAATATGGCTAATAATATGTGTTAGATTGATAATAATAAGAGTAATGAGTATAGTAATTGTAGTTCTATCGATCATATCGGCATAATATGGTGAATAATATGAGTTAGATTCATAATAATAAGAGTAATAAGTATAGTAATTGTAGTTCTATCGATCATTTAAGCATAATATGGCTAATAATATGAGTTAGATTGATAATAATAAGAGTAATGAGTATAGTAATTGTAGTTCTATCGATCATTTAAGCATAATATGGGTAATAATATGAGTTAGATTGATAATAATAAGAGTAATGAGTATAGTAATTGTAGTTCTATCGATCATATCTGCATAATATGGTTAATAATATGAGTTAGATTGATAATAATAAGAGTAGTAAGTATAGTATTTGTCGTTCTATCGATCATATAAGCATAATATGGCTAATAATATGAGTTAGATTGATAATAATAAGAGTAATAAGTATAGTAATTGTCGTTCTATCGATCATATAAGCATAATATGGCTAATAATATGAGTTAGATTGATAATACTAAGAGCAGTGAGTATAGTAATTCTCATTCTATCGATCATATAAGCATAATATGGCTAATAATATGAGTTAGATTGATAATAATAAGAGTATTGAGTATAGTAATTGTAGTTCTATCGATCATTTAAGCATAATATGGCTAACAATATGAGTTAGATTGATAATAATAAGAGTAATGAGTATAGTAATTGTAGTTCTATCGATCATATCTGCATAATATGGTTAATAATATGAGTTAGATTGATAATAATAAGAGTAGTAAGTATAGTATTTGTCGTTCTATCGATCATATAAGCATAATATGGCTAATAATATGAGTTAGATTGATAATAATAAGAGTAATAAGTATAGTAATTGTCGTTCTATCGATCATTTAAGCATAATATGGGTAATAATATGAGTCAGATTGATAATAATAACAGTAATAAGTATAGTAATTGTCGTTCTATCGATAATATAAGCATAATATGGCTAATAATATGAGTTAGATTGATAATACTAAGAGTAGTGAGTATAGTAGTTCTCGTTCTATCGATCATATAAGCATAATATGGCTAATAATATGAGTTAGATTGATAATAATAAGAGTAATGAGTATAGTAATTCTCGTTCTATCGATCATATAAGCATAATATGGCTAATAATATGAGTTAGATTGATAATAATAAGAGTAATGAGTATAGTAATTGTAGATCTATCGATCATTTAAGCATAATATGGCTAATAATATGAGTTAGAGTGATAATACTGAGAGTAGTGAGTATAGTAATTCTCATTCTATCGATCATATAAGCATAATATGGCTAATAATATGAGTTAGATTGATAATAATAAGAGTAATGGGTATAGTAATTGTAGTTCTATCGATCATATAAGCAAAATATGGCTAATAATATGAGCTAGATTGATAATAATAAGAGTAATAACTACAGTAATTGTCGTTCTATCGATCATATAAGCATAATAAGGCTAATAATATGAGTTAGATTGATAATAATAACAGTAATAAGTATAGTAATTGTCGTTCTATCGATCATTTAAGCATAATATGGGTAATAATATGAGTCAGATTGATAATAATAACAGTACTAAGTATAGTAATTGTCGTTCTATCGATAATATAAGCATAATATGGCTAATAATATGAGTTAGATTGATAATACTAAGAGTAGTGAGTATAGTAGTTCTCGTTCCATCGATCATATAAGCATAATATGGCTAATAATATGAGTTAGATTGATAATAATAACAGTAATAAGTATAGTAATTGTCGTTCTATCGATCATATAAGCATAATATGGCTAATAATATGAGTTAGATTGATAATACTAAGAGTAGTGAGTACAGTAATTCTCGTTCTATCGATCATATAAGCATAATATGGCTAATAATATGAGTTAGATTGATAATAATAAGAGTAATGAGTATAGTAATTGTAGATCTATCGATCATTTAAGCATAATATGGCTAATAATATGAGTTAGATTGATAATAATAACAGTAATAAGTATAGTAATTGTCGTTCTATCGATCATTTAAGCATAATATGGGTAATAATATGAGTCAGATTGATAATAATAACAGTAATAAGTATAGTAATTGTCGTTCTATCGATAATATAAGCATAATATGGCTAATAATATGAGTTAGATTGATAATACTAAGAGTAGTGAGTATAGTAGTTCTCGTTCTATCGATCATATAAGCATAATATGGCTAATAATATGAGTTAGATTGATAATAATAAGAGTAATAAGTATAGTAATTGTCGTTCTATCGATCATATAAGCATAATATGGCTAATAATATGAGTTAGATTGATAATACTAAGAGCAGTGAGTATAGTAATTCTCATTCTATCGATCATATAAGCATAATATGGCTAATAATATGAGTTAGATTGATAATAATAAGAGTATTGAGTATAGTAATTGTAGTTCTATCGATCATTTAAGCATAATATGGCTAATAATATGAGTTAGATTGATAATAATAAGAGTAATGAGTATAGTAATTGTAGTTCTATCGATCATATCTGCATAATATGGTTAATAATATGAGTTAGATTGATAATAATAAGAGTAGTAAGTATAGTATTTGTCGTTCTATCGATCATATAAGCATAATATGGCTAATAATATGAGTTAGATTGATAATAATAAGAGTAATAAGTATAGTAATTGTCGTTCTATCGATCATTTAAGCATAATATGGGTAATAATATGAGTCAGATTGATAATAATAACAGTAATAAGTATAGTAATTGTCGTTCTATCGATAATATAAGCATAATATGGCTAATAATATGAGTTAGATTGATAATACTAAGAGTAGTGAGTATAGTAGTTCTCGTTCTATCGATCACATAAGCATAATATGGCTAATAATATGAGTTAGATTGATTATAATAAGAGTAATAAGTATAGTAATTGTCGTTCTATCGATCATATAAGCATAATATGGCTAATAATATGAGTTAGATTGATAATACTAAGAGTAGTGAGTATAGTAATTCTCGTTCTATCGATCATATAAGCATAATATGGCTAATAATATGAGTTAGATTGGTAATAATAAGAGTAATGAGTATAGTAGTTGTAGTTCTATCGATCATTTAAGCATAATATGGCTAATAATATGAGTTAGATTGATAATAATAAGAGTAATGAGTATAGTAATTGTAGTTCTATCGATCATATCTGCATAATATGGTTAATAATATGAGTTAGATTGATAATAATAAGAGTAGTAAGTATAGTATTTGTCGTTCTATCGATCATATAAGCATAATATGGCTAATAATATGAGTTAGATTGATAATAATAAGAGTAATAAGTATAGTAATTGTCGTTCTATCGATCATTTAAGCATAATATGGGTAATAATATGAGTCAGATTGATAATAATAACAGTAATAAGTATAGTAATTGTCGTTCTATCGATAATATAAGCATAATATGGCTAATAATATGAGTTAGATTGATAATACTAAGAGCAGTGAGTATAGTAGTTCTCGTTCTATCGATCATATAAGCATAATATGGCTAATAATATGAGTTAGATTGATAATAATAAGAGTAATAAGTATAGTAATTGTCGTTCTATCGATAATATAAGCATAATATGGCTATAATATGAGGTAGATTGATAATACTAAGAGTAGTGAGTATAGCAGTTCTCGTTCTATCGATCATATAAGCATAATATGGCTAATAATATGAGTTAGATTGATAATAATAAGAGTAATAAGTATAGTAATTGTCGTTCTATCGATAATATAAGCATAATATGGCTAATAATATGAGTTAGATTGATAATACTAAGAGTAGTGAGTATAGTAGTTCTCGTTCTATCGATCATATAAGCATAATATGGCTAATAATATGAGTTAGATTGATAATAATAAGAGTAATGAGTATAGTAATTCTCGTTCTATCGATCATATAAGCATAATATGGCTAATAATATGAGTTAGATTGATAATAATAAGAGTAATGAGTATAGTAATTGTAGATCTATCGATCATTTAAGCATAATATGGCTAATAATATGAGTTAGAGTGATAATACTGAGAGTAGTGAGTATAGTAATTCTCATTCTATCGATCACATAAGCATAATATGGCTAATAATATGAGTTAGATTGATAATAATAAGAGTAATGGGTATAGTAATTGTAGTTCTATCGATCATATAAGCAAAATATGGCTAATAATATGAGCTAGATTGATAATAATAAGAGTAATAACTACAGTAATTGTCGTTCTATCGATCATATAAGCATAATAAGGCTAATAATATGAGTTAGATTCATAATAATAACAGTAATAAGTATAGTAATTGTCGTTCTATCGATCATTTAAGCATAATATGGGTAATAATATGAGTCAGATTGATAATAATAACAGTACTAAGTATAGTAATTGTCGTTCTATCGATAATATAAGCATAATATGGCTAATAATATGAGTTAGATTGATAATACTAAGAGTAGTGAGTATAGTAGTTCTCGTTCCATCGATCATATAAGCATAATATGGGTAATAATATGAGTTAGATTGATAATAATAAGAGTAATGAGTATAGTAATTGTAGTTCTATCGATCATATCGGCATAATATGGCTAATAATATGATATAGATTGATAATAATAAGAGTAATAAGTATAGTATTTGTCGTTCTATCGATCATGTAAGCATAATATGGCTAATAATACGAGTTAGATTGATAATAATAAGAGTAATAAGTATAGTAATTGTCGTTCTATCGATCATTTAAGCAGAATATGGCTAATAATATGAGTTAGATTGATAATAGTAAGAGTAGTGAGTATAGTAGTTCTCGTTCCATCGATCATATAAGCATAATATGGCTAATAATATGAGTTAGATTGATAATACTAAGAGTAGTGAGTATAGTAATTCTCGTTCTATCGATCATATAAGCATAATATGGCTAATAATATGAGTTAGATTGATAATAATAAGAGTAATAACTACAGTAATTGTCGATCTATCGATCATATAAGCATAATAAGGCTAATAATATGAGTTAGATTGATAATAATAAGAGTAATAAGTATAGTAATTGTCGTTCTCTCGATCATATGAGCATAATATGGCTAATAATATGAGTTAGATTGATAATACTAAGAGTAGTGAGTATAGTAATTCTCATTCTATCGATCATTTAAGCATAATATGGCTAATAATATGAGTTAGATTGATAATAATAACAGTAATAAGTATAGTAATTGTCGTTCTATCGATAATATAACCATAATATGGCTAATAATATGAGTTAGATTGATAATACTAAGAGTAGTGAGTAT
>NW_027473505.1:67683-129100 GCF_050947335.1 Megachile rotundata | reverse complement strand
AATTAGTCTAGTAATTGTCGTTCTATCGATCTCGTAAGCATAATATGGCTAATAATATGAGTTAGTTTGATAATAATAAGAGTAATAAGTATAGCAATTGTCGTTCTATCGATCACATAAGCATAATATTGCTAATGATATGAGTTAGATGGATAATAATAAGAGTAATGAGTATACTAATTGTCGTTCTATCGATTATATAAGCATAATATGACTAATAATATGAGTTAGATTGGTAATAATAAGAGTAATAAGTATAGTAATTGTCGTTCTATCGATCACATAAGCATAATATGTCTAATAATATGAGTTAGATCGATAATAATAAGAGTAATAAGTATAGTAATTGTCGTTCTATCGATCATATTTGCATAATATGGTTAATAATATGAGTTAGATTGATAATAGTGAGTGTAATAACTATAGTAATTGTCGTTCTGTCGATCATATAAGCATAATATGTATAATAATATGAGTTAGATTGATACTAATAAGAGTAATGAGTATAGTAATTGTAGTTCTATCGATCATATCTGCATAATATGGTTAATAATATGAGTTAGATTGATAACAACAAGAGTAATAAGAATAGTAATTGACGTTCTATCGATCACATAAGCATAATATGGCTAATAATATGAGTTAGATTGATAATAATAAGAGCAATAAGTATAGTAATTGTCGTTCTATTGATCACATAAGCATAATATCGCTAATTATATGAGGTAGATTGATAATAATAAGAGTAATAAGTAAAGTAATTGCCGTTCTATCGATCACATAAGCAAAATATGGCCAATAATACGAGTTAGATTGATAATAATAAGAGTAATTAGTATAGTAATTGTCGTTCTATCGAACTCGTAAGCATAATATGGCTAATAATACGAGTTAGATTGATAATAATAAGAGTAATAAGTATAGTAATTGTCGTTCAATCGATCATGTAATCATAATATGGCTAATAATATGAGTTAGTTTGATAATAATAAGAGCAATGAGTGTAGGAATTGTCGGTCTATCGATCATATAAGCATAATATGGCTAATAATATGAGTTAGATTGATAATAATAAGACTAATGAGTATAGTAATTGTCGTTCTATCGACCATATAAGCATAATATGGCTAATAATACGGGTTAGATTGATAATAATAAGAGTAATAAGTAAAGTAATTGTCGTTCTATCGGTCACATAAGCATAATATGGCTAATAATACGAGTTAGATTGATAATAATAAGAGTAATTAGTCTAGTAATTGTCGTTCTATCGATCTCGTAAGCATAATATGGCTAATAATATGAGTTAGTTTGATAATAATAAGAGTAATGAGTGTAGTAATTGTCGGTCTATCGATCATATAAGCATAATATGGCTAATAATATGAGTTAGATTGATAATAATAAGAGTAATAAGTATAGCAATTGTCGTTCTATCGATCACATAAGCATAATATTGCTAATAATATGAGTTAGATTGATAATAATAAGACTAATAAGTATAGTAATTGTCGATCTATCGATCATATAAGCATAATATGGCTAATAATATGAGTTAGATTGACAATAGTGAGTGTAATAAGTATAGTAGTTGTCGTTCTGTCGATCATATAAGCACAATATGGCTAATAATATGAGTTAGATTGACAATAGTGAGTGTAATAAGTATAGTAGTTGTCGTTCTGTCGATCATATAAGCAGAGTATGGCTAATAATATGAGTTAGATTGATAATAATAAGAGTAATGAGTATAGTAATTGTCGTTCTATCGATCACATAAGCATAATATGACTAATAATGTGCGTTAGATTGATAATAATAAGAGTAATAAGTATAGTAATTGTCGTTCTGTCGATCATATAAGCATAATATGGCTAATAATATGAGTAGGATTGATAATAAGAAGAGTAATAAGTATAGTAATTGTCGTTCTATCGATCACATAAGCATAATATGGCTAATAATACGAGTTAGATTGATAATGATAAGAGTAATTAGTATAGTAATTAGTCGTTCTATCGATCTCGTAAGCATAATATGGCTAATAATATGAGTTAGTTTGATAATAATAAGAGCAATGAGTGTAGGAATTGTCGGTCTATCGATCATATAAGCATAATATGGCTAATAATATGAGTTAGATTGATAATAATAAGACTAATGAGTATAGTAATTGTCGTTCTATCGACCATATAAGCATAATATGGCTAATAATACGGGTTAGATTGATAATAATAAGAGTAATAAGTAAAGTAATTGTCGTTCTATCGGTCACATAAGCATAATATGGCTAATAATACGAGTTAGATTGATAATAATAAGAGTAATTAGTCTAGTAATTGTCGTTCTATCGATCTCGTAAGCATAATATGGCTAATAATATGAGTTAGATTGATAATAATAAGACTAATAAGTATAGTAATTGTCGATCTATCGATCATATAAGCATAATATGGCTAATAATATGAGTTAGATTGAAAATAGTGAGTGTAATAAGTATAGTAGTTGTCGTTCTGTCGATCATATAAGCACAATATGGCTAATAATATGAGTTAGATTGACAATAGTGAGTGTAATAAGTATAGTAGTTGTCGTTCTGTCGATCATATAAGCAGAGTATGGCTAATAATATGAGTTAGATTGATAATAATAAGAGTAATGAGTATAGTAATTGTCGTTCTATCGATCACATAAGCATAATATGACTAATAATGTGCGTTAGATTGATAATAATAAGAGTAATAAGTATAGTAATTGTCGTTCTGTCGATCATATAAGCATAATATGGCTAATAATATGAGTTAGATTGATAATAAGAAGAGTAATAAGTATAGTAATTGTCGTTCTATCGATCACATAAGCATAATATGGCTAATAATACGAGTTAGATTGATAATAATAAGAGTAATTAGTATAGTAATTGTCGTTCTATCGATCTCGTAAGCATAATATGGCTAATAATATGAGTTAGTTTGATAATAATAAGAGTAATGAGTGTAGTAATTGTTGGTCTATCGATCATATAAGCATAATATGGCTAATAATATGAGTTAGATTGATAATAATAAGAGTAATAAGTATAGCAATTGTCGTTCTATCGATCATATAAGCATAATATTGCAAATAATATGAGTTAGATTGATAATAATAAGAGTAATGAGTATACTAATTGTCGTTCTTTCGATCATATAAGCATAATATGACTTATAATATGAGTTAGATTGGTAATAATAAGAGTAATAAGTATAGTAATTGTCGTTCTATCGATCACATAAGCATAATATGTCTAATAATATGAGTTAGTTTGATAATAATAAGAGTAATGAGTGTAGTAATTGTTGGTCTATCGATCATATAAGCATAATATGGCTAATAATATGAGTTAGATCGATAATAATAAGAGTAATAAGTATAGTAATTGTCGTTCTATCGATCATATTTGCATAATATGGTTAATAATATGAGTTAGATTGATAATAGTGAGTGTAATAACTATAGTAATTGTCGTTCTGTCGATCATACAAGCATAATATGTATAATAATATGAGTTAGATTGATAGCAGTGAGTGTAATAAGTATAGTAATTGTCGTCCTGTCGATCATATAAGCATGATATGGCCAATAATATGAGTTAGATTGATAATAATAAGAGTAATAAGTATAGTAATTGTCGTTCTATCGAGCATATAAGCATAACGTGGCTAATAATATGAGTTAGATTGATAATAGTAAGAGTAATGAGTATAGTAATTGTAGTTCTATCGATAATATCTGCATAATATGGTTAATAATATGATTTAGATTGATAATAATAAGAGTAATGAGTATAGTAATTGTCGTTCTATCGATCATATAATCATAATATGGCTAATAATATGAGTTAGTTTGATAATAATAAGAGTAATGAGTGTAGTAATTGTCGGTCTATCGATCATATAAGCATAATATGGCTAATAATACGAGTTAGATTGATAATAATAAGAGTAATTAGTCTAGTAATTGTCGTTCTATCGATCTCGTAAGCATAATATGGCTAATAATATGAGTTAGTTTGATAATAATAAGAGTAATGAGTGTAGTAATTGTCGGTCTATCGATCATATAAGCATAATATGGCTAATAATATGAGTTAGATTGACAATAGTGAGTGTAATAAGTATAGTAGTTGTCGTTCTGTCGATCATATAAGCACAATATGGCTAATAATATGAGTTAGATTGACAATAGTGAGTGTAATAAGTGTAGTAGTTGTCGTTCTGTCGATCATATAAGCACAGTATGGCTAATAATACGAGTTAGATTGATAATAATAAGAGTAATGAGTATAGTAATTGTCGTTCTATCGATCACATAAGCATAATATGACTAATAATGTGCGTTAGATTGATAATAATAAGAGTAATAAGTATAGTAATTGTCGTTCTGTCGATCATATAAGCATAATATGGCTAATAATATGAGTTAGATGGATAATAAGAAGAGTAATAAGTATAGTAATTGTCGTTCTATCGATCACATAAGCATAATATGGCTAATAATACGAGTTAGATTGATAATAATAAGAGTAATTAGTATAGTAATTGTCGTTCTATCGATCTCGTAAGCATAATATGGCTAATAATATGAGTTAGTTTGATAATAATAAGAGTAATGAGTGTAGTAATTGTTGGTCTATCGATCATATAAGCATAATATGGCTAATAATATGAGTTAGATTGATAATAATAAGAGTAATAAGTATAGCAATTGTCGTTCTATCGATCATATAAGCATAATATTGCAAATAATATGAGTTAGATTGATAATAATAAGAGTAATGAGTATACTAATTGTCGTTCTATCGATCATATAAGCATAATATGACTTATAATATGAGTTAGATTGGTAATAATAAGAGTAATAAGTATAGTAATTGTCGTTCTATCGATCACATAAGCATAATATGTCTAATAATATGAGTTAGATCGATAATAATAAGAGTAATAAGTAAAGTAATTGCCGTTCTATCGATCACATAAGCAAAATATGGCCAATAATACGAGTTAGATTGATAATAATAAGAGTAATTAGTATAGTAATTGTCGTTCTATCGAACTCGTAAGCATAATATGGCTAATAATACGAGTTAGATTGATAATAATAAGAGTAATAAGTATAGTAATTGTCTTTCTATCGATCATATAAGCATAAAGTGGCTAATAATATGAGTTAGATTGATAATAATAAGAGTAATGAGTATAGTAATTGTAGTTCTATCGATCATATCTGCATAATATGGTTAATAATATGAGTTAGATTGATAATAGTAAGAAGAATAAGGATAGTAATTGTCGTTCTGACGATCATATAAGCATAATATGGCTAATAATATGAGTTAGATTGATAATAATAAGAGTAATAAGTATAGTAATTGTCGTTATATCGATCACATAAGCATAATATGGCTAATAGTATGAGTTAGATCGATAATAATAAGAGTAATAAGTATAGTAATTGTCGTTCAATCGATCATATAATCATAATATGGCTAATAATACGAGTTAGATTGATAATAATAAGAGTAATTAGTCTAGTAATTGTCGTTCTATCGATCTCGTAAGCATAATATGGCTAATAATATGAGTTAGATTGATAATAATAAGACTAATGAGTATAGTAATTGTCGTTCTATCGATCATATAAGCATAATATGGCTAACAATACGGGTTAGATTGATAATAATAAGAGTAATAAGTAAAGTAATTGTCGTTCTATCGGTCACATAAGCATAATATGGCTAATAATACGAGTAAGATTGATAATAATAAGAGTAATTAGTCTAGTAATTGTCGTTCTATCGATCTCGTAAGCATAATATGGCTAATAATATGAGTTAGTTTGATAATAATAAGAGTAATGAGTGTAGTAATTGTCGGTCTATCGATCATATAAGCATAATATGGCTAATAATATGAGTTAGATTGATAATAATAAGAGTAATAAGTATAGCAATTGTCGTTCTATCGATCACATAAGCATAATATTGCTAATAATATGAGTTAGATTGATAATAATAAGACTAATAAGTATAGTAATTGTCGATCTATCGATCATATAAGCATAATATGGCTAATAATATGAGTTAGATTGACAATAGTGAGTGTAATAAGTATAGTAGTTGTCGTTCTGTCGATCATATAAGCACAGTATGGCTAATAATACGAGTTAGATTGATAATAATAAGAGTAATAAGTATAGCAATTGTCGTTCTATCGATCATATAAGCATAATATTGCAAATAATATGAGTTAGATTGATAATAATAAGAGTAATGAGTATACTAATTGTCGTTCTATCGATCATATAAGCATAATATGACTTATAATATGAGTTAGATTGGTAATAATAAGAGTAATAAGTATAGTAATTGTCGTTCTATCGATCACATAAGCATAATATGTCTAATAATATGAGTTAGATCGATAATAATAAGAGTAATAAGTATAGTAATTGTCGTTCTATCGATCATATTTGCATAATATGGTTAATAATATGAGTTAGATTGATAATAGTGAGTGTAATAACTATAGTAATTGTCGTTCTGTCGATCATATAAGCATAATATGTATAATAATATGAGTTAGATTGATACTAATAAGAGTAATGAGTATAGTAATTGTAGTTCTATCGATCATATCTGCATAATATGGTTAATAATATGAGTTAGATTGATAACAACAAGAGTAATAAGAATAGTAATTGACGTTCTATCGATCACATAAGCATAATATGGCTAATAATATGAGTTAGATTGATAATAATAAGAGCAATAAGTATAGTAATTGTCGTTCTATTGATCACATAAGCATAATATGGCTAATTATATGAGGTAGATTGATAATAATAAGAGTAATAAGTAAAGTAATTGCCGTTCTATCGATCACATAAGCAAAATATGGCCAATAATACGAGTTAGATTGATAATAATAAGAGTAATTAGTATAGTAATTGTCGTTCTATCGAACTCGTAAGCATAATATGGCTAATAATACGAGTTAGATTGATAATAATAAGAGTAATAAGTATAGTAATTGTCTTTCTATCGATCATATAAGCATAAAGTGGCTAATAATATGAGTTAGATTGATAATAATAAGAGTAATGAGTATAGTAATTGTAGTTCTATCGATCATATCTGCATAATATGGTTAATAATATGAGTTAGATTGATAATAGTAAGAAGAATAAGGATAGTAATTGTCGTTCTGACGATCATATAAGCATAATATGGCTAATAATATGAGTTAGATTGATAATAATAAGAGTAATAAGTATAGTAATTGTCGTTATATCGATCACATAAGCATAATATGGCTAATAGTATGAGTTAGATCGATAATAATAAGAGTAATAAGTATATTAATTGTCGTTCAATCGATCATATAATCATAATATGGCTAATAATACGAGTTAGATTGATAATAATAAGAGTAATTAGTCTAGTAATTGTCGTTCTATCGATCTCGTAAGCATAATATGGCTAATAATATGAGTTAGATTGATTATAATAAGACTAATGAGTATAGTAATTGTCGTTCTATCGATCATATAAGCATAATATGGCTAACAATACGGGTTAGATTGATAATAATAAGAGTAATAAGTAAAGTAATTGTCGTTCTATCGGTCACATAAGCATAATATGGCTAATAATACGAGTTAGATTGATAATAATAAGAGTAATTAGTCTAGTAATTGTCGTTCTATCGATCTCGTAAGCATAATATGGCTAATAATATGAGTTAGTTTGATAATAATAAGAGTAATAAGTATAGCAATTGTCGTTCTATCGATCACATAAGCATAATATTGCTAATGATATGAGTTAGATGGATAATAATAAGAGTAATGAGTATACTAATTGTCGTTCTATCGATTATATAAGCATAATATGACTAATAATATGAGTTAGATTGGTAATAATAAGAGTAATAAGTATAGTAATTGTCGTTCTATCGATCACATAAGCATAATATGTCTAATAATATGAGTTAGATCGATAATAATAAGAGTAATAAGTATAGTAATTGTCGTTCTATCGATCATATTTGCATAATATGGTTAATAATATGAGTTAGATTGATAATAGTGAGTGTAATAACTATAGTAATTGTCGTTCTGTCGATCATATAAGCATAATATGTATAATAATATGAGTTAGATTGATACTAATAAGAGTAATGAGTATAGTAATTGTAGTTCTATCGATCATATCTGCATAATATGGTTAATAATATGAGTTAGATTGATAACAACAAGAGTAATAAGAATAGTAATTGACGTTCTATCGATCACATAAGCATAATATGGCTAATAATATGAGTTAGATTGATAATAATAAGAGCAATAAGTATAGTAATTGTCGTTCTATTGATCACATAAGCATAATATGGCTAATTATATGAGGTAGATTGATAATAATAAGAGTAATAAGTAAAGTAATTGCCGTTCTATCGATCACATAAGCAAAATATGGCCAATAATACGAGTTAGATTGATAATAATAAGAGTAATTAGTATAGTAATTGTCGTTCTATCGAACTCGTAAGCATAATATGGCTAATAATACGAGTTAGATTGATAATAATAAGAGTAATAAGTATAGTAATTGTCGTTCAATCGATCATGTAATCATAATATGGCTAATAATATGAGTTAGTTTGATAATAATAAGAGCAATGAGTGTAGGAATTGTCGGTCTATCGATCATATAAGCATAATATGGCTAATAATATGAGTTAGATTGATAATAATAAGACTAATGAGTATAGTAATTGTCGTTCTATCGACCATATAAGCATAATATGGCTAATAATACGGGTTAGATTGATAATAATAAGAGTAATAAGTAAAGTAATTGTCGTTCTATCGGTCACATAAGCAAAATATGGCTAATAATACGAGTTAGATTGATAATAATAAGAGTAATTAGTCTAGTAATTGTCGTTCTATCGATCTCGTAAGCATAATATGGCTAATAATATGAGTTAGTTTGATAATAATAAGAGTAATGAGTGTAGTAATTGTCGGTCTATCGATCATATAAGCATAATATGGCTAATAATATGAGTTAGATTGATAATAATAAGAGTAATAAGTATAGCAATTGTCGTTCTATCGATCACATAAGCATAATATTGCTAATAATATGAGTTAGATTGATAATAATAAGACTAATAAGTATAGTAATTGTCGATCTATCGATCATATAAGCATAATATGGCTAATAATATGAGTTAGATTGACAATAGTGAGTGTAATAAGTATAGTAGTTGTCGTTCTATCGAGCATATAAGCATAACGTGGCTAATAATATGAGTTAGATTGATAATAATAAGAGTAATGAGTATAGTAATTGTAGTTCTATCGATAATATCTGCATAATATGGTTAATAATATGATTTAGATTGATAATAATAAGAGTAATGAGTATAGTAATTGTCGTTCTATCGATCATATAATCATAATATGGCTAATAATATGAGTTAGTTTGATAATAATAAGAGTAATGAGTATAGTAATTGTAGTTCTATCGATAATATCTGCATAATATGGTTAATAATATGATTTAGATTGATAATAATAAGAGTAATGAGTATAGTAATTGTCGTTCTATCGATCATATAATCATAATATGGCTAATAATATGAGTTAGTTTGATAATAATAAGAGTAATGAGTGTAGTAATTGTCGGTCTATCGATCATATAAGCATAATATGGCTAATAATACGAGTTAGATTGATAATAATAAGAGTAATTAGTCTAGTAATTGTCGTTCTATCGATCTCGTAAGCATAATATGGCTAATAATATGAGTTAGTTTGATAATAATAAGAGTAATGAGTGTAGTAATTGTCGGTCTATCGATCATATAAGCATAATATGGCTAATAATATGAGTTAGATTGACAATAGTGAGTGTAATAAGTATAGTAGTTGTCGTTCTGTCGATCATATAAGCACAATATGGCTAATAATATGAGTTAGATTGACAATAGTGAGTGTAATAAGTATAGTAGTTGTCGTTCTGTCGATCATATAAGCACAGTATGGCTAATAATACGAGTTAGATTGATAATAATAAGAGTAATGAGTATAGTAATTGTCGTTCTATCGATCACATAAGCATAATATGACTAATAATGTGCGTTAGATTGATAATAATAAGAGTAATAAGTATAGTAATTGTCGTTCTGTCGATCATATCAGCATAATATGGCTAATAATATGAGTTAGATGGATAATAAGAAGAGTAATAAGTATAGTAATTGTCGTTCTATCGATCACATAAGCATAATATGGCTAATAATACGAGTTAGATTGATAATAATAAGAGTAATTAGTATAGTAATTGTCGTTCTATCGATCTCGTAAGCATAATATGGCTAATAATATGAGTTAGTTTGATAATAATAAGAGTAATGAGTGTAGTAATTGTTGGTCTATCGATCATATAAGCATAATATGGCTAATAATATGAGTTAGATTGATAATAATAAGAGTAATAAGTATAGCAATTGTCGTTCTATCGATCATATAAGCATAATATTGCAAATAATATGAGTTAGATTGATAATAATAAGAGTAATGAGTATACTAATTGTCGTTCTATCGATCATATAAGCATAATATGACTTATAATATGAGTTAGATTGGTAATAATAAGAGTAATAAGTATAGTAATTGTCGTTCTATCGATCACATAAGCATAATATGTCTAATAATATGAGTTAGATCGATAATAATAAGAGTAATAAGTATAGTAATTGTCGTTCTATCGATCATATTTGCATAATATGGTTAATAATATGAGTTAGATTGATAATAGTGAGTGCAATAACTATAGTAATTGTCGTTCTGTCGATCATATAAGCATAATATGTATAATAATATGAGTTAGATTGATAGCAGTGAGTGTAATAAGTATAGTAATTGTCGTCCTGTCGATCATATAAGCATGATATGGCCAATAATATGAGTTAGATTGATAATAATAAGAGTAATAAGTATAGTAATTGTCGTTCTATCGATCATATAAGCATAATGTGGCTAATAATATGAGTTAGATTGATAATAATAAGAGTAATGAGTATAGTAATTGTAGTTCTATCGATCATATCTGCATAATATGGTTAATAATATGATTTAGATTGATAATAATAAGAGTAATGAGTATAGTAATTGTCGTTCTATCGATCATATAATCATAATATGGCTAATAATATGAGTTAGTTTGATAATAATAATAAGAGTAATAAGTATAGTAATTGTCGTTATATCGATCACATAAGCATATTATGGCTAATAGTATGAGTTAGATTGATAACAATAAGAGTAATAAGTATAGTAATTGTAGTCCTATCGATCACATAAGCATAATATGGCTAATAATACGAGTTAGATTGATAATAATAAGAGTAATTAGTATAGTAATTGTCGTTCTATCGAACTCGTAAGCATAATGTGGCTAATAATATGAGTTAGATTGATAATAATAAGAGTAATGAGTATAGTAATTGTAGTTCTATCGATCATATCTGCATAATATGGTTAATAATATGAGTTAGATTGATAATAGTGAGTGTAATAACTATAGTAATTGTCGTTCTGTCGATCATATAAGCATAATATGTATAATAATATGAGTTAGATTGATAGCAGTGAGTGTAATAAGTATAGTAATTGTCGTCCTGTCGATCATATAAGCATAATATGGCTAATAATATGAGTTAGATTGATAATAATAAGAGTAATAAGTATAGTAATTGTCGTTATATCGATCACATAAGCATAATATGGCTAATAGTATGAGTTAGATTGATAACAATAAGAGTAATAAGTATAGTAATTGTAGTCCTATCGATCACATAAGCAAAATATGGCCAATAATACGAGTTAGATTGATAATAATAAGAGTAATAAGTATAGTAATTGTCGTTCTATCGATCATATAAGCATAATATGTCTAATAATATGAGTTAGATCGATAATAATAAGAGTAATAAGTATAGTAATTGTCGTTCAATCGATCATATAATCATAATATGGCTAATAATATGAGTTAGTTTGATAATAATAAGAGCAATGAGTGTAGGAATTGTCGGTCTATCGATCATATAAGCATAATATGGCTAATAATATGAGTTAGATTGATAATAATAAGACTAATGAGTATAGTAATTGTCTTTCTATCGATAATATAAGCATAATATGGCTAATAATACGAGTTAGATTGATAATAATAATAGTAATAAGTAAAGTAATTGTCGTTCTATCGGTCACATAAGCATAATATGGCTAATAATACGAGTTAGATTGATAATAATAAGAGTAATGAGTATACTAATTGTCGTTCTATCGATCATATAAGCATAATATGACTAATAATATGAGTTAGATTGGTAATAATAAGAGTAATAAGTATAGTAATTGTCGTTCTATCGATCACATAAGCATAATATGGCTAATAATATGAGTTAGATTGATAATAATAAGAGTAATAAGTATAGTAATTGTCGTTTTATCGATCACATAAGCATAATATGGCTAATAGTATGAGTTAGATTGATAACAATAAGAGTAATAAGTATAGTAATTGTAGTCCTATCGATCACATAAGCATAATATGGCTAATAATATGAGTTAGATTGATAATAAGAAGTATAATAAGTATAGTAATTGTCGTTCAATCGATCACATAAGCATAATATGGCTAATAATATGAGTTAGATTGATAATAATAAGAGTAATAAGTATAGTAATTGTCGTTCTATCGATCATATAAGCATAATATGTCTAATAATATGAGTTAGATCGATAATAATAAGAGTAATAAGTATAGTAATTGTCGTTCAATCGATCATATAATCATAATATGGCTAATAATATGAGTTAGTTTGATAATAATAAGAGCAATGAGTGTAGGAATTGTCGGTCTATCGATCATATAAGCATAATATGGCTAATAATATGAGTTAGATTGACAATAGTGAGTGTAATAAGTATAGTAGTTGTCGTTCTGTCGATCATATAAGCACAGTATGGCTAATAATACGAGTTAGATTGATAATAATAATAGTAATAAGTAAAGTAATTGTCGTTCTATCGGTCACATAAGCATAATATGGCTAATAATACGAGTTAGATTGATAATAATAAGAGCAATGAGTATACTAATTGTCGTTCTATCGATCATATAAGCATAATATGACTAATAATATGAGTTAGATTGTTAATAATAAGAGTAATAAGTATAGTAATTGTCGTTCTATCGATCACATAAGCATAATATGTCTAATAATATGAGTTAGATCGATAATAATAAGAGTAATAAGTATAGTAATTGTTGTTCTATCGATCATATTTGCATAATATGGTTAATAATATGAGTTAGATTGATAATAGTGAGTGTAATAACTATAGTAATTGTCGTTCTGTCGATCATATAAGCATAATATGTATAATAATATGAGTTAGATTGATAGCAGTGAGTGTAATAAGTATAGTAATTGTCGTCCTGTCGATCATATAAGCATAATATGGCCAATAATATGAGTTAGATTGATAATAATAAGAGTAATAAGTATAGTAATTGTCGTTCTATCGATCATATAAGCATAATGTGGCTAATAATATGAGTTAGATTGATAATAATAAGAGTAATGAGTATAGTAATTGTAGTTCTATCGATCATATCTGCATAATATGGTTAATGATATGAGTTAGATTGATAATAATAAGAGTAATGAGTATAGTAATTGTCGTTCTATCGATCATATCTACATTATATGGTTAATAATATGAGTTAGATTGATAATAGTAAGAATAATAAGGATAGTAATTGTCGTTCTGACGATCATATAAGCATAATATTGCTAATAATATGAGTTAGATTGATAATAATAAGAGTAATAAGTATAGTAATTGTCGTTATATCGATCACATAAGCATAATATGGCTAATAGTATGAGTTAGATTGATAACAATAAGAGTAATAAGTATAGTAATTGTAGTCCTATCGATCACATAAGCATAATATGGCTAACAATATGAGTTAGATCGATAATAATAAGAGAAATAAGTAAAGTAATTGTCGTTCAATCGATCATATAATCATAATATGGCTAATAATATGAGTTAGTTTGATAATAATAAGAGTAATAAGTATAGTAATTGTCGTTATATCGATCACATAAGCATATTATGGCTAATAGTATGAGTTAGATTGATAACAATAAGAGTAATAAGTATAGTAATTGTAGTCCTATCGATCACATAAGCATAATATGGCTAATAATACGAGTTAGATTGATAATAATAAGAGTAATTAGTATAGTAATTGTCGTTCTATCGAACTCGTAAGCATAATGTGGCTAATAATATGAGTTAGATTGATAATAATAAGAGTAATGAGTATAGTAATTGTAGTTCTATCGATCATATCTGCATAATATGGTTAATAATATGAGTTAGATTGATAATAGTGAGTGTAATAACTATAGTAATTGTCGTTCTGTCGATCATATAAGCATAATATGTATAATAATATGAGTTAGATTGATAGCAGTGAGTGTAATAAGTATAGTAATTGTCGTCCTGTCGATCATATAAGCATAATATGGCTAATAATATGAGTTAGATTGATAATAATAAGAGTAATAAGTATAGTAATTGTCGTTATATCGATCACATAAGCATAATATGGCTAATAGTATGAGTTAGATTGATAACAATAAGAGTAATAAGTATAGTAATTGTAGTCCTATCGATCACATAAGCAAAATATGGCCAATAATACGAGTTAGATTGATAATAATAAGAGTAATAAGTATAGTAATTGTCGTTCTATCGATCATATAAGCATAATATGTCTAATAATATGAGTTAGATCGATAATAATAAGAGTAATAAGTATAGTAATTGTCGTTCAATCGATCATATAATCATAATATGGCTAATAATATGAGTTAGTTTGATAATAATAAGAGCAATGAGTGTAGGAATTGTCGGTCTATCGATCATATAAGCATAATATGGCTAATAATATGAGTTAGATTGATAATAATAAGACTAATGAGTATAGTAATTGTCGTTCTATCGATAATATAAGCATAATATGGCTAATAATACGAGTTAGATTGATAATAATAATAGTAATAAGTAAAGTAATTGTCGTTCTATCGGTCACATAAGCATAATATGGCTAATAATACGAGTTAGATTGATAATAATAAGAGTAATGAGTATACTAATTGTCGTTCTATCGATCATATAAGCATAATATGACTAATAATATGAGTTAGATTGGTAATAATAAGAGTAATAAGTATAGTAATTGTCGTTCTATCGATCACATAAGCATAATATGTCTAATAATATGAGTTAGATCGATAATAATAAGAGTAATAAGTATAGTAATTGTTGTTCTATCGATCATATTTGCATAATATGGTTAATAATATGAGTTAGATTGATAATAGTGAGTGTAATAACTATAGTAATTGTCGTTCTGTCGATCATATAAGCATAATATGTATAATAATATGAGTTAGATTGATAGCAGTGAGTGTAATAAGTATAGTAATTGTCGTCCTGTCGATCATATAAGCATAATATGGCCAATAATATGAGTTAGATTGATAATAATAAGAGTAATAAGTATAGTAATTGTCGTTCTATCGATCATATAAGCATAATGTGGCTAATAATATGAGTTAGATTGATAATAATAAGAGTAATGAGTATAGTAATTGTAGTTCTATCGATCATATCTGCATAATATGGTTAATGATATGAGTTAGATTGATAATAATAAGAGTAATGAGTATAGTAATTGTCGTTCTATCGATCATATCTACATAATATGGTTAATAATATGAGTTAGATTGATAATAGTAAGAATAATAAGGATAGTAATTGTCGTTCTGACGATCATATAAGCATAATATGGCTAATAATATGAGTTAGATTGATAATAATAAGAGTAATAAGTATAGTAATTGTCGTTTTATCGATCACATAAGCATAATATGGCTAATAGTATGAGTTAGATTGATAACAATAAGAGTAATAAGTATAGTAATTGTAGTCCTATCGATCACATAAGCATAATATGGCTAATAATATGAGTTAGATTGATAATAAGAAGTATAATAAGTATAGTAATTTTCGTTCAATCGATCACATAAGCATAATATGGCTAATAATATGAGTTAGATTGATAATAATAAGAGTAATAAGTATAGTAATTGTCGTTCTATCGATCATATAAGCATAATATGTCTAATAATATGAGTTAGATCGATAATAATAAGAGTAATAAGTATAGTAATTGTCGTTCAATCGATCATATAATCATAATATGGCTAATAATATGAGTTAGTTTGATAATAATAAGAGCAATGAGTGTAGGAATTGTCGGTCTATCGATCATATAAGCATAATATGGCTAATAATATGAGTTAGATTGACAATAGTGAGTGTAATAAGTATAGTAGTTGTCGTTCTGTCGATCATATAAGCACAGTATGGCTAATAATACGAGTTAGATTGATAATAATAATAGTAATAAGTAAAGTAATTGTCGTTCTATCGGTCACATAAGCATAATATGGCTAATAATACGAGTTAGATTGATAATAATAAGAGCAATGAGTATACTAATTGTCGTTCTATCGATCATATAAGCATAATATGACTAATAATATGAGTTAGATTGTTAATAATAAGAGTAATAAGTATAGTAATTGTCGTTCTATCGATCACATAAGCATAATATGTCTAATAATATGAGTTAGATCGATAATAATAAGAGTAATAAGTATAGTAATTGTTGTTCTATCGATCATATTTGCATAATATGGTTAATAATATGAGTTAGATTGATAATAGTGAGTGTAATAACTATAGTAATTGTCGTTCTGTCGATCATATAAGCATAATATGTATAATAATATGAGTTAGATTGATAGCAGTGAGTGTAATAAGTATAGTAATTGTCGTCCTGTCGATCATATAAGCATAATATGGCCAATAATATGAGTTAGATTGATAATAATAAGAGTAATAAGTATAGTAATTGTCGTTCTATCGATCATATAAGCATAATGTGGCTAATAATATGAGTTAGATTGATAATAATAAGAGTAATGAGTATAGTAATTGTAGTTCTATCGATCATATCTGCATAATATGGTTAATGATATGAGTTAGATTGATAATAATAAGAGTAATGAGTATAGTAATTGTCGTTCTATCGATCATATCTACATTATATGGTTAATAATATGAGTTAGATTGATAATAGTAAGAATAATAAGGATAGTAATTGTCGTTCTGACGATCATATAAGCATAATATTGCTAATAATATGAGTTAGATTGATAATAATAAGAGTAATAAGTATAGTAATTGTCGTTATATCGATCACATAAGCATAATATGGCTAATAGTATGAGTTAGATTGATAACAATAAGAGTAATAAGTATAGTAATTGTAGTCCTATCGATCACATAAGCATAATATGGCTAACAATATGAGTTAGATCGATAATAATAAGAGAAATAAGTAGAGTAATTGTCGTTCAATCGATCATATAATCATAATATGGCTAATAATATGAGTTAGTTTGATAATAATAAGAGTAAGGAGTATAGTAATTGTCGTTCTATCGATCATATAAGCATAATATGTCTAATAATATGAGTTAGATCGATAATAATAAGAGTAATAAGTATAGTAATTGTCGTTCAATCGATCATATAATCATAATATGGCTAATAATATGAGTTAGTTTGATAATAATAAGAGCAATGAGTGTAGTAATTGTCGGTCTATCGATCATATAAGCATAATATGGCTAATAATATGAGTTAGATTGATAATAATAAGACTAATGAGTATAGTAATTGTCGTTCTATCGATCATATAAGCATAATATGGCTAATAATACGGGTTAGATTGATAATAATAAGAGTAATAAGTAAAGTAATTGTCGTTCTATCGGTCACATAAGCATAATATGGCTAATAATACGAGTTAGATTGATAATAATAAGAGTAATTAGTCTAGTAATTGTCGTTCTATCGATCTCGTAAGCATAATATGGCTAATAATATGAGTTAGTTTGATAATAATAAGAGTAATGAGTGTAGTAATTGTCGGTCTATCGATCATATAAGCATAATATGGCTAATAATATGAGTTAGATTGATAATAATAAGAGTAATAAGTATAGCAATTGTCGTTCTATCGATCTCGTAAGCATAATATGGCTAATAATATGAGTTAGTTTGATAATAATAAGAGTAATGAGTATACTAATTGTCGTTCTATCGATCATATAAGCATAATATGGCCAATAATATGAGTTAGATTGATAATAATATGAGTAATAAGTATAGTAATTGTCGTTCTATCGATCACATAAGCATAATATGGCCAATAATACGAGTTATATTGATAATAATAAGAGTAATAAGTATAGTAATTGTCGTTCTATCGATCATATAAGCATAATATGTCTAATAATATGAGTTAGATCGATAATAATAAGAGTAATAAGTATAGTAATTGTCGTTCTATCGATCATATTTGCATATTATGGTTAATAATATGAGTTAGATTGATAATAGTGAGTGTAATAACTATAGTAATTGTCGTTCTGTCGATCATATAAGCATAATATGTATAATAATATGAGTTAGATTGATAGCAGTGAGTGTAATAAGTATAGTAATGGTCGTTCTGTCGATCATATAAACATAATATGGCTAATAATATGAGTTAGATTGATAATAATAAGAGTAATAAGTATAGTAATTGTCGTTCTATCGTTCACATAAGCATAATATGGCTAATAATATGAGTTAGATTGATAATAGTAAGAGTAATAAGTATAGTAATTGTTGTTCTATCGATCATTTAAGCATAATATGGCTAATGATATGAGTTAGATTGATAATAATAAGAGTAATAAGTATAGTAGTTGTCGTTCTGTCGATCATATAAGCACAATATGGCTAATAATATGAGTTAGATTGATAATAATAAGAGTAATAAGTATAGCAATTGTCGTTCTATCGATCACATAAGCATAATATTGCTAATAATATGAGTTAGATTGATAATAATAAGAGTAATAAGTATAGTAATTGTCGTTCTATCGATCATATAAGCATAATGTGGCTAATAATATGAGTTAAATTGATAATAATAAGAGTAATGAGTATAGTAATTGTAGTTCTATCGATCATATCTGCATAATATGGTTAATGATATGAGTTAGATTGATAATAATAAGAGTAATGAGTATAGTAATTGTCGTTCTATCGATCATATCTACATAATATGGTTAATAATATGAGTTAGAATGATAATAGTAAGAATAATAAGGATAGTAATTGTCGTTCTGACGATCATATAAGCATAATATGGCTAATAATATGAGTTAGATTGATAATAATAAGAGTAATAAGTATAGTAATTGTCGTTATATCGATCACATAAGCATAATATGGCTAATAGTATGAGTTAGATTGATAACAATAAGAGTAATAAGTATAGTAATTGTAGTCCTATCGATCACATAAGCATAATATGGCTAATAATATGAGTTAGATCGATAATAATAAGAGAAATAAGTAGAGTAATTGTCGTTCAATCGATCATATAATCATAATATGGCTAATAATATGAGTTAGTTTGATAATAATAAGAGTAAGGAGTATAGTAATTGTCGTTCTATAGATCATATAAGCATAATATGTCTAATAATATGAGTTAGATCGATAATAATAAGAGTAATAAGTATAGTAATTGTCGTTCAATCGATCATATAATCATAATATGGCTAATAATATGAGTTAGTTTGATAATAATAAGAGCAATGAGTGTAGTAATTGTCGGTCTATCGATCATATAAGCATAATATGGCTAATAATATGAGTTAGATTGATAATAATAAGACTAATGAGTATAGTAATTGTCGTTCTATCGATCATATAAGCATAATATGGCTAATAATACGGGTTAGATTGATAATAATAAGAGTAATAAGTAAAGTAATTGTCGTTCTATCGGTCACATAAGCATAATATGGCTAATAATACGAGTTAGATTGATAATAATAAGAGTAATTAGTCTAGTAATTGTCGTTCTATCGATCTCGTAAGCATAATATGGCTAATAATATGAGTTAGTTTGATAATAATAAGAGTAATGAGTGTAGTAATTGTCGGTCTATCGATCATATAAGCATAATATGGCTAATAATATGAGTTAGATTGATAATAATAAGAGTAATAAGTATAGCAATTGTCGTTCTATCGATCTCGTAAGCATAATATGGCTAATAATATGAGTTAGTTTGATAATAATAAGAGTAATGAGTATACTAATTGTCGTTCTATCGATCATATAAGCATAATATGGCCAATAATATGAGTTAGATTGATAATAATATGAGTAATAAGTATAGTAATTGTCGTTCTATCGATCACATAAGCATAATATGGCCAATAATACGAGTTATATTGATAATAATAAGAGTAATAAGTATAGTAATTGTCGTTCTATCGATCATATAAGCATAATATGTCTAATAATATGAGTTAGATCGATAATAATAAGAGTAATAAGTATAGTAATTGTCGTTCTATCGATCATATTTGCATATTATGGTTAATAATATGAGTTAGATTGATAATAGTGAGTGTAATAACTATAGTAATTGTCGTTCTGTCGATCATATAAGCATAATATGTATAATAATATGAGTTAGATTGATAGCAGTGAGTGTAATAAGTATAGTAATGGTCGTTCTGTCGATCATATAAACATAATATGGCTAATAATATGAGTTAGATTGATAATAATAAGAGTAATAAGTATAGTAATTGTCGTTCTATCGTTCACATAAGCATAATATGGCTAATAGTATGAGTTAGATTGATAACAATAAGAGTAATAAGTATAGTAATTGTAGTCCTATCGATCACATAAGCATAATATGGCTAATAATATGAGTTAGATCGATAATAATAAGAGAAATAAGTAGAGTAATTGTCGTTCAATCGATCATATAATCATAATATGGCTAATAATATGAGTTAGTTTGATAATAATAAGAGTAAGGAGTATAGTAATTGTCGTTCTATCGATCATATAAGCATAATATGTCTAATAATATGAGTTAGATCGATAATAATAAGAGTAATAAGTATAGTAATTGTCGTTCAATCGATCATATAATCATAATATGGCTAATAATATGAGTTAGTTTGATAATAATAAGAGCAATGAGTGTAGTAATTGTCGGTCTATCGATCATATAAGCATAATATGGCTAATAATATGAGTTAGATTGATAATAATAAGACTAATGAGTATAGTAATTGTCGTTCTATCGATCATATAAGCATAATATGGCTAATAATACGGGTTAGATTGATAATAATAAGAGTAATAAGTAAAGTAATTGTCGTTCTATCGGTCACATAAGCATAATATGGCTAATAATACGAGTTAGATTGACAATAATAAGAGTAATTAGTCTAGTAATTGTCGTTCTATCGATCTCGTAAGCATAATATGGCTAATAATATGAGTTAGTTTGATAATAATAAGAGTAATGAGTGTAGTAATTGTCGGTCTATCGATCATATAAGCATAATATGGCTAATAATATGAGTTAGATTGATAATAATAAGAGTAATAAGTATAGCAATTGTCGTTCTATCGATCACATAAGCATAATATTGCTAATAATATGAGTTAGATTGATAATAATAAGACTAATAAGTATAGTAATTGTCGATCTATCGATCATATAAGCATAATATGGCTAATAATATGAGTTAGATTGACAATAGTGAGTGTAATAAGTATAGTAGTTGTCGTTCTGTCGATCATATAAGCACAATATGGCTAATAATATGAGTTAGATTGACAATAGTGAGTGTAATAAGTATAGTAGTTGTCGTTCTGTCGATCATATAAGCACAATATGGCTAATAATATGAGTTAGATTGATAATAATAAGAGTAATAAGTATAGCAATTGTCGTTCTATCGATCACATAAGCATAATATTGCTAATAATATGAGTTAGATTGATAATAATAAGACTAATAAGTATAGTAATTGTCGATCTATCGATCATATAAGCATAATATGGCTAATAATATGAGTTAGATTGACAATAGTGAGTGTAATAAGTATAGTAGTTGTCGTTCTGTCGATCATATAAGCACAATATGGCTAATAATATGAGTTAGATTGACAATAGTGAGTGTAATAAGTATAGTAGTTGTCGTTCTGTCGATCATACAAGCACAATATGGCTAATAATATGAGTTAGATTGATAATAATAAGAGTAATGAGTATAGTAATTGTCGTTCTATCGATCACATAAGCATAATATGACTAATAATGTGCGTTAGATTGATAATAATAAGAGTAATAAGTATAGTAATTGTCGTTCTGTCGATCATATAAGCATAATATGGCTAATAATATGAGTTAGATTGATAATAAGAAGAGTAATAAGTAAAGTAATTGTCGTTCTATCGGTCACATAAGCATAATATGGCTAATAATACGAGTTAGATTGATAATAATAAGAGTAATTAGTCTAGTAATTGTCGTTCTATCGATCTCGTAAGCATAATATGGCTAATAATATGAGTTAGTTTGATAATAATAAGAGTAATGAGTGTAGTAATTGTCGGTCTATCGATCATATAAGCATAATATGGCTAATAATATGAGTTAGATTGATAATAATAAGAGTAATAAGTATAGCAATTGTCGTTCTATCGATCTCGTAAGCATAATATGGCTAATAATATGAGTTAGTTTGATAATAATAAGAGTAATGAGTATACTAATTGTCGTTCTATCGATCATATAAGCATAATATGGCCAATAATATGAGTTAGATTGATAATAATATGAGTAATAAGTATAGTAATTGTCGTTCTATCGATCACATAAGCACAATATGGCTAATAATATGAGTTAGATTGACAATCGTGAGTGTAATAAGTATAGTAGTTGTCGTTCTGTCGATCATATAAGCACAATATAGCTAATAATATGAGTTAAATTGATAATAATAAGAGTAATGAGTATAGTAATTGTCGTTCTATCGATCACATAAGCATAATATGACTAATAATGTGCGTTAGATTGATAATAATAAGAGTAATAAGTATAGTAATTGTCGTTCTGTCGTTCATATAAGCATAATATGGCTAATAACATGAGTCAGATTGATAATAAGAAGAGTAATAAGTATAGTAATTGTCGTTCTATCGATCACATAAGCATAATATGGCTAATAATACGAGTTAGATTGATAATGATAAGAGTAATTAGTATAGTAATTGTCATTCTATCGATCTCGTAAGCATAATATGGCTAATAATATGAGTTAGTTTGATAATAGTAAGAGTAATGAGTGTAGTAATTGTCGGTCTATCGATCATATAAGCATAATATGGCTAATAATATGAGTTAGATTGATAATAATAAGAGTAATAAGTATAGCAATTGTCGTTCTATCGATCATATAAGCATAATATTGCAAATAATATGAGTTAGATTGATAATAATAAGAGTAATGAGTATAGTAATTGTCGTTCTATCGATCACATAAGCATAATATGACTAATAATGTGCGTTAGATTGATAATAATAAGAGTAATAAGTATAGTAATTGTCGTTCTGTCGATCATATAAGCATAATATGGCTAATAATATGAGTTAGATTGATAATAATAAGAGTAATGAGTATACTAATTGTCGTTCTATCGATCATATAAGCATAATATGGCTCATAATATGAGTTAGATTGATAATAATAAGAGTAATAAGTATAGTAATTGTCGTTCTATCGTTCACATAAGCATAATATGGCTAATAATATGAGTTAGATTGATAATAGTAAGAGTAATAAGTATAGTAATTGTTGTCCTATCGATCATTTAAGCATAATATGGCTAATGATATGAGTTAGATTGATAATAATAAGAGTAATAAGTATAGTAGTTGTCGTTCTGTCGATCATATAAGCACAATATGGCTAATAATATGAGTTAGATTGATAATAATAAGAGTAATAAGTATAGCAATTGTCGTTCTATCGATCACATAAGCATAATATTGCTAATAATATGAGTTAGATTGATAATAATAAGAGTAATAAGTATAGTAATTGTCGTTCTATCGATCATATAAGCATAATGTGGCTAATAATATGAGTTAAATTGATAATAATAAGAGTAATGAGTATAGTAATTGTAGTTCTATCGATCATATCTGCATAATATGGTTAATGATATGAGTTAGATTGATAATAATAAGAGTAATGAGTATAGTAATTGTCGTTCTATCGATCATATCTACATAATATGGTTAATAATATGAGTTAGATTGATAATAGTAAGAATAATAAGGATAGTAATTGTCGTTCTGACGATCATATAAGCATAATATGGCTAATAATATGAGTTAGATTGATAATAATAAGAGTAATAAGTATAGTAATTGTCGTTATATCGATCACATAAGCATAATATGGCTAATAGTATGAGTTAGATTGATAACAATAAGAGTAATAAGTATAGTAATTGTAGTCCTATCGATCACATAAGCATAATATGGCTAATAATATGAGTTAGATCGATAATAATAAGAGAAATAAGTAGAGTAATTGTCGTTCAATCGATCATATAATCATAATATGGCTAATAATATGAGTTAGTTTGATAATAATAAGAGTAAGGAGTATAGTAATTGTCGTTCTATCGATCATATAAGCATAATATGTCTAATAATATGAGTTAGATCGATAATAATAAGAGTAATAAGTATAGTAATTGTCGTTCAATCGATCATATAATCATAATATGGCTAATAATATGAGTTAGTTTGATAATAATAAGAGCAATGAGTGTAGTAATTGTCGGTCTATCGATCATATAAGCATAATATGGCTAATAATATGAGTTAGATTGATAATAATAAGACTAATGAGTATAGTAATTGTCGTTCTATCGATCATATAAGCATAATATGGCTAATAATACGGGTTAGATTGATAATAATAAGAGTAATAAGTAAAGTAATTGTCGTTCTATCGGTCACATAAGCATAATATGGCTAATAATACGAGTTAGATTGATAATAATAAGAGTAATTAGTCTAGTAATTGTCGTTCTATCGATCTCGTAAGCATAATATGGCTAATAATATGAGTTAGTTTGATAATAATAAGAGTAATGAGTGTAGTAATTGTCGGTCTATCGATCATATAAGCATAATATGGCTAATAATATGAGTTAGATTGATAATAGTAAGAGTAATAAGTATAGTAATTGTTGTTCTATCGATCATTTAAGCATAATATGGCTAATGATATGAGTTAGATTGATAATAATAAGAGTAATAAGTATAGTAGTTGTCGTTCTGTCGATCATATAAGCACAATATGGCTAATAATATGAGTTAGATTGATAATAATAAGAGTAATAAGTATAGCAATTGTCGTTCTATCGATCACATAAGCATAATATTGCTAATAATATGAGTTAGATTGATAATAATAAGAGTAATAAGTATAGTAATTGTCGTTCTATCGATCATATAAGCATAATGTGGCTAATAACATGAGTTAGATTGATAATAAGAAGAGTAATAAGTATAGTAATTGTCGTTCTATCGATCACATAAGCATAATATGGCTAATAATACGAGTTAGATTGATAATGATAAGAGTAATTAGTATAGTAATTGTCATTCTATCGATCTCGTAAGCATAATATGGCTAATAATATGAGTTAGTTTGATAATAGTAAGAGTAATGAGTGTAGTAATTGTCGGTCTATCGATCATATAAGCATAATATGGCTAATAATATGAGTTAGATTGATAATAATAAGAGTAATAAGTATAGCAATTGTCGTTCTATCGATCATATAAGCATAATATTGCAAATAATATGAGTTAGATTGATAATAATAAGAGTAATGAGTATAGTAATTGTCGTTCTATCGATCACATAAGCATAATATGACTAATAATGTGCGTTAGATTGATAATAATAAGAGTAATGAGTATAGTAATTGTAGTTCTATCGATCATATCTGCATAATATGGTTAATGATATGAGTTAGATTGATAATAATAAGAGTAATGAGTATAGTAATTGTCGTTCTATCGATCATATCTACATAATATGGTTAATAATATGAGTTAGATTGATAATAGTAAGAATAATAAGGATAGTAATTGTCGTTCTGACGATCATATAAGCATAATATGGCTAATAATATGAGTTAGATTGATAATAATAAGAGTAATAAGTATAGTAATTGTCGTTATATCGATCACATAAGCATAATATGGCTAATAGTATGAGTTAGATTGATAACAATAAGAGTAATAAGTATAGTAATTGTAGTCCTATCGATCACATAAGCATAATATGGCTAATAATATGAGTTAGATCGATAATAATAAGAGAAATAAGTAGAGTAATTGTCGTTCAATCGATCATATAATCATAATATGGCTAATAATATGAGTTAGTTTGATAATAATAAGAGTAAGGAGTATAGTAATTGTCGTTCTATCGATCATATAAGCATAATATGTCTAATAATATGAGTTAGATCGATAATAATAAGAGTAATAAGTATAGTAATTGTCGTTCAATCGATCATATAATCATAATATGGCTAATAATATGAGTTAGTTTGATAATAATAAGAGCAATGAGTGTAGTAATTGTCGGTCTATCGATCATATAAGCATAATATGGCTAATAATATGAGTTAGATTGATAATAATAAGACTAATGAGTATAGTAATTGTCGTTCTATCGATCATATAAGCATAATATGGCTAATAATACGGGTTAGATTGATAATAATAAGAGTAATAAGTAAAGTAATTGTCGTTCTATCGGTCACATAAGCATAATATGGCTAATAATACGAGTTAGATTGATAATAATAAGAGTAATTAGTCTAGTAATTGTCGTCCTATCGATCTCGTAAGCATAATATGGCTAATAATATGAGTTAGTTTGATAATAATAAGAGTAATGAGTGTAGTAATTGTCGGTCTATCGATCATATAAGCATAATATGGCTAATAATATGAGTTAGATTGATAATAATAAGAGTAATAAGTATAGCAATTGTCGTTCTATCGATCACATAAGCATAATATTGCTAATAATATGAGTTAGATTGATAATAATAAGACTAATAAGTATAGTAATTGTCGATCTATCGATCATATAAGCATAATATGGCTAATAATATGAGTTAGATTGACAATAGTGAGTGTAATAAGTATAGTAGTTGTCGTTCTGTCGATCATATAAGCACAATATGGCTAATAATATGAGTTAGATTGACAATAGTGAGTGTAATAAGTATCGTAGTTGTCGTTCTGTCGATCATACAAGCACAATATGGCTAATAATATGAGTTAGATTGATAATAATAAGAGTAATGAGTATAGTAATTGTCGTTCTATCGATCACATAAGCATAATATGACTAATAATGTGCGTTAGATTGATAATAATAAGAGTAATAAGTATAGTAATTGTCGTTCTGTCGATCATATAAGCATAATATGGCTAATAATATGAGTTAGATTGATAATAAGAAGAGTAATAAGTAAAGTAATTGTCGTTCTATCGGTCACATAAGCATAATATGGCTAATAATACGAGTTAGATTGATAATAATAAGAGTAAGGAGTATAGTAATTGTCGTTCTATCGATCATATACGCATAATATGGCTAATAATATGAGTTAGATTGATAATAATAAGACTAATGAGTATAGTAATTGTCGTTCTATCGATCATATAAGCATAATATGGCTAATAATACGGGTTAGATTGATAATAATAAGAGTAATAAGTAAAGTAATTGTCGTTCTATCGGTCACATAAGCATGATATGGCTAATAATACGAGTTAGATTAATAATAATAAGAGTAATTAGTCTAGTAATTGTCGTTCTATCGATCTCGTAAGCATAATATGGCTAATAATATGAGTTAGTTTGATAATAATAAGAGTAATGAGTGTAGTAATTGTCGGTCTATCGATCATATAAGCATAATATGGCTAATAATATGAGTTAGATTGATAATAATAAGAGTAATAAGTATAGCAATTGTCGTTCTATCGATCACATAAGCATAATATTGCTAATAATATGAGTTAGATTGATAATAATAAGACTAATAAGTATAGTAATTGTCGATCTATCGATCATATAAGCATAATATGGCTAATAATATGAGTTAGATTGACAATAGTGAGAGTAATAAGTATAGTAGTTGTCGTTCTGTCGATCATATAAGCACAATATGGCTAATAATATGAGTTAGATTGACAATAGTGAGTGTAATGAGTATAGTAGTTGTCGTTCTGTCGATCATATAAGCACAATATGGCTAATAATATGAGTTAGATTGATAATAAGAAGAGTAATAAGTATAGCAATTGTCGTTCTATCGATCACATAAGCATAATATTGCTAATAATATGAGTTAGATTGATAATAATAAGACTAATAAGTATAGTAATTGTCGATCTATCGATCATATAAGCATAATATGGCTAATAATATGAGTTAGATTGACAATAGTGAGTGTAATAAGTATAGTAGTTGTCGTTCTGTCGATCATATAAGCACAATATGGCTAATAATATGAGTTAGATTGACAATAGTGAGTGTAATAAGTATAGTAGCTGTCGTTCTGTCGATCATACAAGCACAATATGGCTAATAATATGAGTTAGATTGATAATAATAAGAGTAATGAGTATAGTAATTGTCGTTCTATCGATCACATAAGCATAATATGACTAATAATGTGCGTTAGATTGATAATAATAAGAGTAATAAGTATAGTAATTGTCGTTCTGTCGATCATATAAGCATAATATGGCTAATAATATGAGTTAGATTGATAATAAGAAGAGTAATAAGTAAAGTAATTGTCGTTCTATCGGTCACATAAGCATAATATGGCTAATAATACGAGTTAGATTGATAATAATAAGAGTAATTAGTCTAGTAATTGTCGTTCTATCGATCTCGTAAGCATAATATGGCTAATAATATGAGTTAGTTTGATAATAATAAGAGTAATGAGTGTAGTAATTGTCGGTCTATCGATCATATAAGCATAATATGGCTAATAATATGAGTTAGATTGATAATAATAAGAGTAATAAGTATAGCAATTGTCGTTCTATCGATCTCGTAAGCATAATATGGCTAATAATATGAGTTAGTTTGATAATAATAAGAGTAATGAGTATACTAATTGTCGTTCTATCGATCATATAAGCATAATATGGCCAATAATATGAGTTAGATTGATAATAATATGAGTAAAAAGTATAGTAATTGTCGTTCTATCGATCACATAAGCATAATATGGCCAATAATACGAGTTATATTGATAATAATAAGAGTAATAAGTATAGTAATTGTCGTTCTATCGATCATATAAGTATAATATGTCTAATAATATGAGTTAGATCGATAATAATAAGAGTAATAAGTATAGTAATTGTCGATCTATCGATCATATAAGCATAATATGGCTAATAATATGAGTTAGATTGACAATAGTGAGTGTAATAAGTATAGTAGTTGTCGTTCTGTCGATCATATAAGCACAATATGGCTAATAATATGAGCTAGATTGACAATCGTGAGTGTAATAAGTATAGTAGTTGTCGTTCTGTCGATCATATAAGCACAATATAGCTAATAATATGAGTTAAATTGATAATAATAAGAGTAATGAGTATAGTAATTGTCGTTCTATCGATCACATATGCATAATATGACTAATAATGTGCGTTAGATTGATAATAATAAGAGTAATAAGTATAGTAATTGTCGTTCTGTCGTTCATATAAGCATAATATGGCTAATAACATGAGTTAGATTGATAATAAGAAGAGTAATAAGTATAGTAATTGTCGTTCTATCGATCACATAAGCATAATATGGCTAATAATACGAGTTAGATTGATAATGATAAGAGTAATTAGTATAGTAATTGTCATTCTATCGATCTCGTAAGCATAATATGGCTAATAATATGAGTTAGTTTGATAATAGTAAGAGTAATGAGTGTAGTAATTGTCGGTCTATCGATCATATAAGCATAATATGGCTAATAATATGAGTTAGATTGATAATAATAAGAGTAATAAGTATAGCAATTGTCGTTCTATCGATCATATAAGCATAATATTGCAAATAATATGAGTTAGATTGATAATAATAAGAGTAATGAGTATAGTAATTGTCGTTCTATCGATCACATAAGCATAATATGACTAATAATGTGCGTTAGATTGATAATAATAAGAGTAATAAGTATAGTAATTGTCGTTCTGTCGATCATATAAGCATAATATGGCTAATAATATGAGTTAGATTGATAATAATAAGAGTAATGAGTATACTAATTGTCGTTCTATCGATCATATAAGCATAATATGGCTCATAATATGAGTTAGATTGATAATAATAAGAGTAATAAGTATAGTAATTGTCGTTCTATCGTTCACATAAGCATAATATGGCTAATAATATGAGTTAGATTGATAATAGTAAGAGTAATAAGTATAGTAATTGTTGTTCTATCGATCATTTAAGCATAATATGGCTAATGATATGAGTTAGATTGATAATAATAAGAGTAATAAGTATAGTAGTTGTCGTTCTGTCGATCATATAAGCACAATATGGCTAATAATATGAGTTAGATTGATAATAATAAGAGTAATAAGTATAGCAATTGTCGTTCTATCGATCACATAAGCATAATATTGCTAATAATATGAGTTAGATTGATAATAATAAGAGTAATAAGTATAGTAATTGTCGTTCTATCGATCATATAAGCATAATGTGGCTAATAATATGAGTTAAATTGATAATAATAAGAGTAATGAGTATAGTAATTGTAGTTCTATCGATCATATCTGCATAATATGGTTAATGATATGAGTTAGATTGATAATAATAAGAGTAATGAGTATAGTAATTGTCGTTCTATCGATCATATCTACATAATATGGTTAATAATATGAGTTAGATTGATAATAGTAAGAATAATAAGGATAGTAATTGTCGTTCTGACGATCATATAAGCATAATATGGCTAATAATATGAGTTAGATTGATAATAATAAGAGTAATAAGTATAGTAATTGTCGTTATATCGATCACATAAGCATAATATGGCTAATAGTATGAGTTAGATTGATAACAATAAGAGTAATAAGTATAGTAATTGTAGTCCTATCGATCACATAAGCATAATATGGCTAATAATATGAGTTAGATCGATAATAATAAGAGAAATAAGTAGAGTAATTGTCGTTCAATCGATCATATAATCATAATATGGCTAATAATATGAGTTAGTTTGATAATAATAAGAGTAAGGAGTATAGTAATTGTCGTTCTATCGATCATATAAGCATAATATGTCTAATAATATGAGTTAGATCGATAATAATAAGAGTAATAAGTATAGTAATTGTCGTTCAATCGATCATATAATCATAATATGGCTAATAATATGAGTTAGATTGATAATAATAAGACTAATGAGTATAGTAATTGTCGTTCTATCGATCATATAAGCATAATATGGCTAATAATACGGGTTAGATTGATAATAATAAGAGTAATAAGTAAAGTAATTGTCGTTCTATCGGTCACATAAGCATAATATGGCTAATAATACGAGTTAGATTGATAATAATAAGAGTAATTAGTCTAGTAATTGTCGTTCTATCGATCTCGTAAGCATAATATGGCTAATAATATGAGTTAGTTTGATAATAATAAGAGTAATGAGTGTAGTAATTGTCGGTCTATCGATCATATAAGCATAATATGGCTAATAATATGAGTTAGATTGATAATAATAAGAGTAATAAGTATAGCAATTGTCGTTCTATCGATCTCGTAAGCATAATATGGCTAATAATATGAGTTAGTTTGATAATAATAAGAGTAATGAGTATACTAATTGTCGTTCTATCGATCATATAAGCATAATATGGCCAATAATATGAGTTAGATTGATAATAATATGAGTAATAAGTATAGTAATTGTCGTTCTATCGATCACATAAGCATAATATGGCCAATAATACGAGTTATATTGATAATAATAAGAGTAATAAGTATAGTAATTGTCGTTCTATCGATCATATAAGCATAATATGTCTAATAATATGAGTTAGATCGATAATAATAAGAGTAATAAGTATAGTAATTGTCGTTCTATCGATCATATTTGCATATTATGGTTAATAATATGAGTTAGATTGATAATAGTGAGTGTAATAACTATAGTAATTGTCGTTCTGTCGATCATATAAGCATAATATGTATAATAATATGAGTTAGATTGATAGCAGTGAGTGTAATAAGTATAGTAATGGTCGTTCTGTCGATCATATAAACATAATATGGCTAATAATATGAGTTAGATTGATAATAATAAGAGTAATAAGTATAGTAATTGTCGTTCTATCGTTCACATAAGCATAATATGGCTAATAATATGAGTTAGATTGATAATAGTAAGAGTAATAAGTATAGTAATTGTTGTTCTATCGATCATTTAAGCATAATATGGCTAATGATATGAGTTAGATTGATAATAATAAGAGTAATAAGTATAGTAGTTGTCGTTCTGTCGATCATATAAGCACAATATGGCTAATAATATGAGTTAGATTGATAATAATAAGAGTAATAAGTATAGCAATTGTCGTTCTATCGATCACATAAGCATAATATTGCTAATAATATGAGTTAGATTGATAATAATAAGAGTAATAAGTATAGTAATTGTCGTTCTATCGATCATATAAGCATAATGTGGCTAATAATATGAGTTAAATTGATAATAATAAGAGTAATGAGTATAGTAATTGTAGTTCTATCGATCATATCTGCATAATATGGTTAATGATATGAGTTAGATTGATAATAATAAGAGTAATGAGTATAGTAATTGTCGTTCTATCGATCATATCTACATAATATGGTTAATAATATGAGTTAGATTGATAATAGTAAGAATAATAAGGATAGTAATTGTCGTTCTGACGATCATATAAGCATAATATGGCCAATAATACGAGTTAGATTGATAATAATAAGAGTAATAAGTATAGTAATTGTCGTTCTATCGATCATATAAGCATAATATGTCTAATAATATGAGTTAGATCGATAATAATAAGAGTAATAAGTATAGTAATTGTCGTTCAATCGATCATATAATCATAATATGGCTAATAATATGAGTTAGTTTGATAATAATAAGAGCAATGAGTGTAGGAATTGTCGGTCTATCGATCATATAAGCATAATATGGCTAATAATATGAGTTAGATTGATAATAATAAGACTAATGAGTATAGTAATTGTCGTTCTATCGATAATATAAGCATAATATGGCTAATAATACGAGTTAGATTGATAATAATAATAGTAATAAGTAAAGTAATTGTCGTTCTATCGGTCACATAAGCATAATATGGCTAATAATACGAGTTAGATTGATAATAATAAGAGTAATGAGTATACTAATTGTCGTTCTATCGATCATATAAGCATAATATGACTAATAATATGAGTTAGATTGGTAATAATAAGAGTAATAAGTATAGTAATTGTCGTTCTATCGATCACATAAGCATAATATGTCTAATAATATGAGTTAGATCGATAATAATAAGAGTAATAAGTATAGTAATTGTTGTTCTATCGATCATATTTGCATAATATGGTTAATAATATGAGTTAGATTGATAACAATAAGAGTAATAAGTATAGTAATTGTAGTCCTATCGATCACATAAGCATAATATGGCTAATAATATGAGTTAGATCGATAATAATAAGAGAAATAAGTAGAGTAATTGTCGTTCAATCGATCATATAATCATAATATGGCTAATAATATGAGTTAGTTTGATAATAATAAGAGTAAGGAGTATAGTAATTGTCGTTCTATCGATCATATAAGCATAATATGTCTAATAATATGAGTTAGATCGATAATAATAAGAGTAATAAGTATAGTAATTGTCGTTCAATCGATCATATAATCATAATATGGCTAATAATATGAGTTAGTTTGATAATAATAGGAGCAATGAGTGTAGTAATTGTCGGTCTATCGATCATATAAGCATAATATGGCTAATAATATGAGTTAGATTGATAATAATAAGACTAATGAGTATAGTAATTGTCGTTCTATCGATCATATAAGCATAATATGGCTAATAATACGGGTTAGATTGATAATAATAAGAGTAATAAGTAAAGTAATTGTCGTTCTATCGGTCACATAAGCATAATATGGCTAATAATACGAGTTAGATTGATAATAATAAGAGTAATTAGTCTAGTAATTGTCGTTCTATCGATCTCGTAAGCATAATATGGCTAATAATATGAGTTAGTTTGATAATAATAAGAGTAATGAGTGTAGTAATTGTCGGTCTATCGATCATATAAACATAATATGGCTAATAATATGAGTTAGATTGATAATAATAAGAGTAATAAGTATAGCAATTGTCGTTCTATCGATCTCGTAAGCATAATATGGCTAATAATATGAGTTAGTTTGATAATAATAAGAGTAATGAGTATACTAATTGTCGTTCTATCGATCATATAAGCATAATATGGCCAATAATATGAGTTAGATTGATAATAATATGAGTAATAAGTATAGTAATTGTCGTTCTATCGATCACATAAGCATAATATGGCCAATAATACGAGTTATATTGATAATAATAAGAGTAATAAGTATAGTAATTGTCGTTCTATCGATCATATAAGCATAATATGTCTAATAATATGAGTTAGATCGATAATAATAAGAGTAATAAGTATAGTAATTGTCGTTCTATCGATCATATTTGCATATTATGGTTAATAATATGAGTTAGATTGATAATAGTGAGTGTAATAACTATAGTAATTGTCGTTCTGTCGATCATATAAGCATAATATGTATAATAGTATGAGTTAGATTGATAGCTGTGAGTGTAATAAGTATAGTAATGGTCGTTCTGTCGATCATATAAACATAATATGGCTAATAATATGAGATAGATTGATAATAATAAGAGTAATAAGTATAGTAATTGTCGTTCTATCGTTCACATAAGCATAATATGGCTAATAATATGAGTTAGATTGATAATAGTAAGAGTAATAAGTATAGTAATTGTTGTTCTATCGATCATTTAAGCATAATATGGCTAATGATATGAGTTAGATTGATAATAATAAGAGTAATAAGTATAGTAGTTGTCGTCCTGTCGATCATATAAGCACAATATGGCTAATAATATGAGTTAGATTGATAATAATAAGAGTAATAAGTATAGCAATTGTCGTTCTATCGATCACATAAGCATAATATTGCTAATAATATGAGTTAGATTGATAATAATAAGAGTAATAAGTATAGTAATTGTCGTTCTATCGATCATATAAGCATAATGTGGCTAATAATATGAGTTAAATTGATAATAATAAGAGTAATGAGTATAGTAATTGTAGTTCTATCGATCATATCTGCATAATATGGTTAATGATATGAGTTAGATTGATAATAATAAGAGTAATGAGTATAGTAATTGTCGTTCTATCGATCATATCTACATAATATGGTTAATAATATGAGTTAGATTGATAATAGTAAGAATAATAAGGATAGTAATTGTCGTTCTGACGATCATATAAGCATAATATGGCTAATAATATGAGTTAGATTGATAATAATAAGAGTAATAAGTATAGTAATTGTCGATATATCGATCACATAAGCATAATATGGCTAATAGTATGAGTTAGATTGATAACAATAAGAGTAATAAGTATAGTAATTGTAGTCCTATCGATCACATAAGCATAATATGGCTAATAATATGAGTTAGATCGATAATAATAAGAGAAATAAGTAGAGTAATTGTCGTTCAATCGATCATATAATCATAATATGGCTAATAATATGAGTTAGTTTGATAATAATAAGAGTAAGGAGTATAGTAATTGTCGTTCTATCGATCATATAAGCATAATATGTCTAATAATATGAGTTATATCGATAATAATAAGAGTAATAAGTATAGTAATTGTCGTTCAATCGATCATATAATCATAGTATGGCTAATAATATGAGTTAGTTTGATAATAATAGGAGCAATGAGTGTAGTAATTGTCGGTCTATCGATCATATAAGCATAATATGGCTAATAATATGAGTTAGATTGATAATAATAAGACTAATGAGTATAGTAATTGTCGTTCTACCGATCATATAAGCATAATATGGCTAATAATACGGGTTAGATTGATAATAATAAGAGTAATAAGTAAAGTAATTGTCGTTCTATCGGTCACATAAGCATAATATGGCTAATAATACGAGTTAGATTGATAATAATAAGAGTAATTAGTCTAGTAATTGTCGTTCTATCGATCTCGTAAGCATAATATGGCTAATAATATGAGTTAGTTTGATAATAATAAGAGTAATGAGTGTAGTAATTGTCGGTCTATCGATCATATAAACATAATATGGCTAATAATATGAGTTAGATTGATAATAATAAGAGTAATAAGTATAGCAATTGTCGTTCTATCGATCTCGTAAGCATAATATGGCTAATAATATGAGTTAGTTTGATAATAATAAGAGTAATGAGTATACTAATTGTCGTTCTATCGATCATATAAGCATAATATGGCCAATAATATGAGTTAGATTGATAATAATATGAGTAATAAGTATAGTAATTGTCGTTCTATCGATCACATAAGCATAATATGGCCAATAATACGAGTTATATTGATAATAATAAGAGTAATAAGTATAGTAATTGTCGTTCTATCGATCATATAAGCATAATATGTCTAATAATATGAGTTAGATCGATAATAATAAGAGTAATAAGTATAGTAATTGTCGTTCTATCGATCATATTTGCATATTATGGTTAATAATATGAGTTAGATTGATAATAGTGAGTGTAATAACTATAGTAATTGTCGTTCTGTCGATCATATAAGCATAATATGTATAATAATATGAGTTAGATTGATAGCAGTGAGTGTAATAAGTATAGTAATGGTCGTTCTGTCGATCATATAAACATAATATGGCTAATAATATGAGATAGATTGATAATAATAAGAGTAATAAGTATAGTAATTGTCGTTCTATCGTTCACATAAGCATAATATGGCTAATAATATGAGTTAGATTGATAATAGTAAGAGTAATAAGTATAGTAATTGTTGTTCTATCGATCATTTAAGCATAATATGGCTAATGATATGAGTTAGATTGATAATAATAAGAGTAATAAGTATAGTAGTTGTCGTCCTGTCGATCATATAAGCACAATATGGCTAATAATATGAGTTAGATTGATAATAATAAGAGTAATAAGTATAGCAATTGTCGTTCTATCGATCACATAAGCATAATATTGCTAATAATATGAGTTAGATTGATAATAATAAGAGTAATAAGTATAGTAATTGTCGTTCTATCGATCATATAAGCATAATGTGGCTAATAATATGAGTTAAATTGATAATAATAAGAGTAATGAGTATAGTAATTGTAGTTCTATCGATCATATCTGCATAATATGGTTAATGATATGAGTTAGATTGATAATAATAAGAGTAATGAGTATAGTAATTGTCGTTCTATCGATCATATCTACATAATATGGTTAATAATATGAGTTAGATTGATAATAGTAAGAATAATAAGGATAGTAATTGTCGTTCTGACGATCATATAAGCATAATATGGCTAATAATATGAGTTAGATTGATAATAATAAGAGTAATAAGTATAGTAATTGTCGATATATCGATCACATAAGCATAATATGGCTAATAGTATGAGTTAGATTGATAACAATAAGAGTAATAAGTATAGTAATTGTAGTCCTATCGATCACATAAGCATAATATGGCTAATAATATGAGTTAGATCGATAATAATAAGAGAAATAAGTAGAGTAATTGTCGTTCAATCGATCATATAATCATAATATGGCTAATAATATGAGTTAGTTTGATAATAATAAGAGTAAGGAGTATAGTAATTGTCGTTCTATCGATCATATAAGCATAATATGTCTAATAATATGAGTTAGATCGATAATAATAAGAGTAATAAGTAAAGTAATTGTCGTTCTATCGGTCACATAAGCATAATATGGCTAATAATACGAGTTAGATTGATAATAATAAGAGTAATTAGTCTAGTAATTGTCGTTCTATCGATCTCGTAAGCATAATATGGCTAATAATATGAGTTAGTTTGATAATAATAAGAGTAATGAGTGTAGTAATTGTCGGTCTATCGATCATATAAGCATAATATGGCTAATAATATGAGTTAGATTGATAATAATAAGAGTAATAAGTATAGCAATTGTCGTTCTATCGATCACATAAGCATAATATTGCTAATAATATGAGTTAGATTGATAATAATAAGACTAATAAGTATAGTAATTGTCGATCTATCGATCATATAAGCATAATATGGCTAATAATATGAGTTAGATTGACAATAGTGAGTGTAATAAGTATAGTAGTTGTCGTTCTGTCGATCATATAAGCACAATATGGCTAATAATATGAGTTAGATTGACAATAGTGAGTGTAATAAGTATAGTAGTTGTCGTTCTGTCGATCATATAAGCACAATATGGCTAATAATATGAGTTAGATTGATAATAATAAGAGTAATAAGTATAGCAATTGTCGTTCTATCGATCACATAAGCATAATATTGCTAATAATATGAGTTAGATTGATAATAATAAGACTAATAAGTATAGTAATTGTCGATCTATCGATCATACAAGCATAATATGGCTAATAATATGAGTTAGATTGACAATAGTGAGTGTAATAAGTATAGTAGTTGTCGTTCTGTCGATCATATAAGCACAATATGGCTAATAATATGAGTTAGATTGACAATAGTGAGTGTAATAAGTGTAGTAGTTGTCGTTCTGTCGATCATACAAGCCCAATATGGCTAATAATATGAGTTAGATTGATAATAATAAGAGTAATGAGTATAGTAATTGTCGTTCTATCGATCACATAAGCATAATATGACTAATAATGTGCGTTAGATTGATAATAATAAGAGTAATAAGTATAGTAATTGTCGTTCTGTCGATCATATAAGCATAATATGGCTAATAATATGAGTTAGATTGATAATAATAAGAGTAATAAGTAAAGTAATTGTCGTTCTATCGGTCACATAAGCATAATATGGCTAATAATACGAGTTAGATTGATAATAATAAGAGTAATTAGTCTAGTAATTGTCGTTCTATCGATCTCGTAAGCATAATATGGCTAATAATATGAGTTAGTTTGATAATAATAAGAGTAATGAGTGTAGTAATTGTCGGTCTATCGATCATATAAGCATAATATGACTAATAATGTGCGTTAGATTGATAATAATAAGAGTAATGAGTATACTAATTGTCGTTCTATCGATCATATAAGCATAATATGGCCAATAATATGAGTTAGATTGATAATAATATGAGTAATAAGTATAGTAATTGTCGTTCTATCGATCACATAAGCATAATATGGCCAATAATACGAGTTAAATTGATAATAATAAGAGTAATAAGTATAGTAATTGTCGTTCTATCGATCATATAAGCATAATATGTCTAATAATATGAGTTAGATCGATAATAATAAGAGTAATAAGTATAGTAATTGTCGTTCTATCGATCATATTTGCATATTATGGTTAATAATATGAGTTAGATTGATAATAGTGAGTGTAATAACTATAGTAATTGTCGTTCTGTCGATCATATAAGCATAATATGTATAATAATATGAGTTAGATTGATAGCAGTGAGTGTAATAAGTATAGTAATGGTCGTTCTGTCGATCATATAAACATAATATGGCTAATAATATGAGATAGATTGATAATAATAAGAGTAATAAGTATAGTAATTGTCGTTCTATCGTTCACATAAGCATAATATGGCTAATAATATGAGTTAGATTGATAATAGTAAGAGTAATAAGTATAGTAATTGTTGTTCTATCGATCATTTAAGCATAATATGGCTAATGATATGAGTTAGATTGATAATAATAAGAGTAATAAGTATAGTAGTTGTCGTCCTGTCGATCATATAAGCACAATATGGCTAATAATATGAGTTAGATTGATAATAATAAGAGTAATAAGTATAGCAATTGTCGTTCTATCGATCACATAAGCATAATATTGCTAATAATATGAGTTAGATTGATAATAATAAGAGTAATAAGTATAGTAATTGTCGTTCTATCGATCATATAAGCATAATGTGGCTAATAATATGAGTTAAATTGATAATAATAAGAGTAATGAGTATAGTAATTGTAGTTCTATCGATCATATCTGCATAATATGGTTAATGATATGAGTTAGATTGATAATAATAAGAGTAATGAGTATAGTAATTGTCGTTCTATCGATCATATCTACATAATATGGTTAATAATATGAGTTAGATTGATAATAGTAAGAATAATAAGGATAGTAATTGTCGTTCTGACGATCATATAAGCATAATATGGCTAATAATATGAGTTAGATTGATAATAATAAGAGTAATAAGTATAGTAATTGTCGATATATCGATCACATAAGCATAATATGGCTAATAGTATGAGTTAGATTGATAACAATAAGAGTAATAAGTATAGTAATTGTAGTCCTATCGATCACATAAGCATAATATGGCTAATAATATGAGTTAGATCGATAATAATAAGAGAAATAAGTAGAGTAATTGTCGTTCAATCGATCATATAATCATAATATGGCTAATAATATGAGTTAGTTTGATAATAATAAGAGTAAGGAGTATAGTAATTGTCGTTCTATCGATCATATAAGCATAATATGTCTAATAATATGAGTTAGATCGATAATAATAAGAGTAATAAGTAAAGTAATTGTCGTTCTATCGGTCACATAAGCATAATATGGCTAATAATACGAGTTAGATTGATAATAATAAGAGTAATTAGTCTAGTAATTGTCGTTCTATCGATCTCGTAAGCATAATATGGCTAATAATATGAGTTAGTTTGATAATAATAAGAGTAATGAGTGTAGTAATTGTCGGTCTATCGATCATATAAGCATAATATGGCTAATAATATGAGTTAGATTGATAATAATAAGAGTAATAAGTATAGCAATTGTCGTTCTATCGATCACATAAGCATAATATTGCTAATAATATGAGTTAGATTGATAATAATAAGACTAATAAGTATAGTAATTGTCGATCTATCGATCATATAAGCATAATATGGCTAATAATATGAGTTAGATTGACAATAGTGAGTGTAATAAGTATAGTAGTTGTCGTTCTGTCGATCATATAAGCACAATATGGCTAATAATATGAGTTAGATTGACAATAGTGAGTGTAATAAGTATAGTAGTTGTCGTTCTGTCGATCATATAAGCACAATATGGCTAATAATATGAGTTAGATTGACAATCGTGAGTGTAATAAGTATAGTAGTTGTCGTTCTGTCGATCATATAAGCACAATATAGCTAATAATATGAGTTAAATTGATAATAATAAGAGTAATGAGTATAGTAATTGTCGTTCTATCGATCACATAAGCATAATATGACTAATAATGTGCGTTAGATTGATAATAATAAGAGTAATAAGTATAGTAATTGTCGTTCTGTCGTTCATATAAGCATAATATGGCTAATAACATGAGTTAGATTGATAATAATAAGAGTAATGAGTATACTAATTGTCGTTCTATCGATCATATAAGCATAATATGGCCAATAATATGAGTTAGATTGATAATAATATGAGTAATAAGTATAGTAATTGTCGTTCTATCGATCACATAAGCATAATATGACCAATAATACGAGTTATATTGATAATAATAAGAGTAATAAGTATAGTAATTGTCGTTCTATCGATCATATAAGCATAATATGTCTAATAATATGAGTTAGATCGATAATAATAAGAGTAATAAGTATAGTAATTGTCGTTCTATCGATCATATTTGCATATTATGGTTAATAATATGAGTTAGATTGATAATAGTGAGTGTAATAACTATAGTAATTGTCGTTCTGTCCATCATATAAGCATAATATGTATAATAATATGAGTTAGATTGATAGCAGTGAGTGTAATAAGTATAGTAATGGTCGTTCTGTCGATCATATAAACATAATATGGCTAATAATATGAGTTAGATTGATAATAATAAGAGTAATAAGTATAGTAATTGTCGTTCTATCGTTCACATAAGCATAATATGGCTAATAATATGAGTTAGATTGATAATAGTAAGAGTAATAAGTATAGTAATTGTTGTTCTATCGATCATTTAAGCATAATGTGGCTAATGATATGAGTTAGATTGATAATAATAAGAGTAATAAGTATAGTAGTTGTCGTTCTGTCGATCATATAAGCACAATATGGCTAATAATATGAGTTAGATTGATAATAATAAGAGTAATAAGTATAGCAATTGTCGTTCTATCGATCACATAAGCATAATATTGCTAATAATATGAGTTAGATTGATAATAATAAGAGTAATAAGTATAGTAATTGTCGTTCTATCGATCATATAAGCATAATGTGGCTAATAATATGAGTTAAATTGATAATAATAAGAGTAATGAGTATAGTAATTGTAGTTCTATCGATCATATCTGCATAATATGGTTAATGATATGAGTTAGATTGATAATAATAAGAGTAATGAGTATAGTAATTGTCGTTCTATCGATCATATCTACATAATATGGTTAATAATATGAGTTAGATTGATAATAGTAAGAATAATAAGGATAGTAATTGTCGTTCTGACGATCATATAAGCATAATATGGCTAATAATATGAGTTAGATTGATAATAATAAGAGTAATAAGTATAGTAATTGTCGTTATATCGATCACATAAGCATAATATGGCTAATAGTATGAGTTAGATTGATAACAATAAGAGTAATAAGTATAGTAATTGTAGTCCTATCGATCACATAAGCATAATATGGCTAATAATATGAGTTAGATCGATAATAATAAGAGAAATAAGTAGAGTAATTGTCGTTCAATCGATCATATAATCATAATATGGCTAATAATATGAGTTAGTTTGATAATAATAAGAGTAAGGAGTATAGTAATTGTCGTTCTATCGATCATATAAGCATAATATGTCTAATAATATGAGTTAGATCGATAATAATAAGAGTAATAAGTATAGTAATTGTCGTTCAATCGATCATATAATCATAATATGGCTAATAATATGAGTTAGTTTGATAATAATAAGAGCAATGAGTGTAGTAATTGTCGGTCTATCGATCATATAAGCATAATATGGCTAATAATATGAGTTAGATTGATAACAATAAGACTAATGAGTATAGTAATTGTCGTTCTATCGATCATATAAGCATAATATGGCTAATAATACGGGTTAGATTGATAATAATAAGAGTAATAAGTAAAGTAATTGTCGTTCTATCGGTCACATAAGCATAATATGGCTAATAATACGAGTTAGATTGATAATAATAAGAGTAATTAGTCTAGTAATTGTCGTTCTATCGATCTCGTAAGCATAATATGGCTAATAATATGAGTTAGTTTGATAATAATAAGAGTAATGAGTGTAGTAATTGTCGGTCTATCGATCATATAAGCATAATATGGCTAATAATATGAGTTAGATTGATAATAATAAGAGTAATAAGTATAGCAATTGTCGTTCTATCGATCACATAAGCATAATATTGCTAATAATATGAGTTAGATTGATAATAATAAGAGTAATAAGTATAGTAATTGTCGTTCTATCGATCATATAAGCATAATGTGGCTAATAATATGAGTTAAATTGATAATAATAAGAGTAATGAGTATAGTAATTGTAGTTCTATCGATCATATCTGCATAATATGGTTAATGATATGAGTTAGATTGATAATAATAAGAGTAATGAGTATAGTAATTGTCGTTCTATCGATCATATCTACATAATATGGTTAATAATATGAGTTAGATTGATAATAGTAAGAATAATAAGGATAGTAATTGTCGTTCTGACGATCATATAAGCATAATATGGCTAATAATATGAGTTAGATTGATAATAATAAGAGTAATAAGTATAGTAATTGTCGTTATATCGATCACATAAGCATAATATGGCTAATAGTATGAGTTAGATTGATAACAATAAGAGTAATAAGTATAGTAATTGTAGTCCTATCGATCACATAAGCATAATATGGCTAATAATATGAGTTAGATCGATAATAATAAGAGAAATAAGTAGAGTAATTGTCGTTCAATCGATCATATAATCATAATATGGCTAATAATATGAGTTAGTTTGATAATAATAAGAGTAAGGAGTATAGTAATTGTCGTTCTATCGATCATATAAGCATAATATGTCTAATAATATGAGTTAGATCGATAATAATAAGAGTAATAAGTATAGTAATTGTCGTTCAATCGATCATATAATCATAATATGGCTAATAATATGAGTTAGTTTGATAATAATAAGAGCAATGACTGTAGTAATTGTCGGTCTATCGATCATATAAGCATAATATGGCTAATAATATGAGTTAGATTGATAATAATAAGACTAATGAGTATAGTAATTGTCGTTCTATCGATCATATAAGCATAATATGGCTAATAATACGGGTTAGATTGATAATAATAAGAGTAATAAGTAAAGTAATTGTCGTTCTATCGGTCACATAAGCATAATATGGCTAATAATACGAGTTAGATTGATAATAATAAGAGTAATTAGTCTAGTAATTGTCGTTCTATCGATCTCGTAAGCATAATATGGCTAATAATATGAGTTAGTTTGATAATAGTGAGTGTAATAAGTATAGTAGTTGTCGTTCTGTCGATCATATAAGCACAATATGGCTAATAATATGAGTTAGATTGACAATAGTGAGTGTAATAAGTATAGTAGTTGTCGTTCTGTCGATCATATAAGCACAATATGGCTAATAATATGAGTTAGATTGATAATAATAAGAGTAATAAGTATAGCAATTGTCGTTCTATCGATCACATAAGCATAATATTGCTAATAATATGAGTTAGATTGATAATAATAAGACTAATAAGTATAGTAATTGTCGATCTATCGATCATATAAGCATAATATGGCTAATAATATGAGTTAGATTGACAATAGTGAGTGTAATAAGTACAGTAATTGTCGTTCTGTCGATCATATAAGCACAATATGGCTAATAATATGAGTTAGATTGACAATAGTGAGTGTAATAAGTATAGTAGTTGTCGTTCTGTCGATCATACAAGCACAATATGGCTAATAATATGAGTTAGATTGATAATAATAAGAGTAATGAGTATAGTAATTGTCGTTCTATCGATCACATAAGCATAATATGACTAATAATGTGCGTTAGATTGATAATAATAAGAGTAATAAGTATAGTAATTGTCGTTCTATCGATCTCGTAAGCATAATATGGCTAATAATATGAGTTAGTTTGATAATAATAAGAGTAATGAGTGTAGTAATTGTCGGTCTATCGATCATATAAGCATAATATGGCTAATAATATGAGTTAGATTGATAATAATAAGAGTAATAAGTATAGCAATTGTCGTTCTATCGATCTCGTAAGCATAATATGGCTAATAATATGAGTTAGTTTGATAATAATAAGAGTAATGAGTATACTAATTGTCGTTCTATCGATCATATAAGCATAATATGGCCAATAATATGAGTTAGATTGATAATAATATGAGTAATAAGTATAGTAATTGTCGTTCTATCGATCACATAAGCATAATATGGCCAATAATACGAGTTATATTGATAATAATAAGAGTAATAAGTATAGTAATTGTCGTTCTATCGATCACATAAGCATAATATGGCCAATAATACGAGTTATATTGATAATAATAAGAGTAATAAGTATAGTAATTGTCGTTCTATCGATCATATAAGCATAATATGTCTAATAATATGAGTTAGATCGATAATAATAGGAGTAATAAGTATAGTAATTGTCGTTCTATCGATCATATTTGCATATTATGGTTAATAATATGAGTTAGATTGATAATAGTGAGTGTAATAACTATAGTAATTGTCGTTCTGTCGATCATATAAGCATAATATGTATAATAATATGAGTTAGATTGATAGCAGTGAGTGTAATAAGTATAGTAATGGTCGTTCTGTCGATCATATAAACATAATATGGCTAATAATATGAGTTAGATTGATAATAATAAGAGTAATAAGTATAGTAATTGTCGTTCTATCGTTCACATAAGCATAATATGGCTAATAATATGAGTTAGATTGATAATAGTAAGAGTAATAAGTATAGTAATTGTTGTTCTATCGATCATTTAAGCATAATATGGCTAATGATATGAGTTAGATTGATAATAATAAGAGTAATAAGTATAGTAGTTGTCGTTCTGTCGATCATATAAGCACAATATGGCTAATAATATGAGTTAGATTGATAATAATAAGAGTAATAAGTATAGCAATTGTCGTTCTATCGATCACATAAGCATAATATTGCTAATAATATGAGTTAGATTGATAATAATAAGAGTAATAAGTATAGTAATTGTCGTTCTATCGATCATATAAGCATAATGTGGCTAATAATATGAGTTAAATTGATAATAATAAGAGTAATGAGTATAGTAATTGTAGTTCTATCGATCATATCTGCATAATATGGTTAATGATATGAGTTAGATTGATAATAATAAGAGTAATGAGTATAGTAATTGTCGTTCTATCGATCATATCTACATAATATGGTTAATAATATGAGTTAGATTGATAATAGTAAGAATAATAAGGATAGTAATTGTCGTTCTGACGATCATATAAGCATAATATGGCCAATAATACGAGTTAGATTGATAATAATAAGAGTAATAAGTATAGTAATTGTCGTTCTATCGATCATATAAGCATAATATGTCTAATAATATGAGTTAGATCGATAATAATAAGAGTAATAAGTATAGTAATTGTCGTTCAATCGATCATATAATCATAATATGGCTAATAATATGAGTTAGTTTGATAATAATAAGAGCAATGAGTGTAGGAATTGTCGGTCTATCGATCATATAAGCATAATATGGCTAATAATATGAGTTAGATTGATAATAATAAGACTAATGAGTATAGTAATTGTCGTTCTATCGATAATATAAGCATAATATGGCTAATAATACGAGTTAGATTGATAATAATAATAGTAATAAGTAAAGTAATTGTCGTTCTATCGGTCGCATAAGCATAATATGGCTAATAATACGAGTTAGATTGATAATAATAAGAGTAATGAGTATACTAATTGTCGTTCTATCGATCATATAAGCATAATATGACTAATAATATGAGTTAGATTGGTAATAATAAGAGTAATAAGTATAGTAATCGTCGTTCTATCGATCACCATAAGCATAATATGTCTAATAATATGAGTTAGATCGATAATAATAAGAGTAATAAGTATAGTAATTGTTGTTCTAAATCGATCATATTTGCATAATATGGTTAATAATATGAGTTAGATTGATAACAATAAGAGTAATAAGTATAGTAATTGTAGTCCTATCGATCACATAAGCATAATATGGCTAATAATATGAGTTAGATCGATAATAATAAGAGAAATAAGTAGAGTCATATTGTCGTTCAAATCGATCATATAATCATAATATGGCTAATAATATAAGTTAGTTTGATAATAATAAGAGTAAGGAGTATAGTAATTGTCGTTCTATCGATCATATAAGCATAATATGTCTAATAATATGAGTTAGATCGATAATAATAAGAGTAATAAGTATAGGTATTTGTCGTTCAATCGATCATATAATCATAATATGGCTAATAATATGAGTTAGTTTGATAATAATAAGAGCAATGAGTGTAGTAATTGTCGGTCCTATCGATCATATAAGCATAATATGGCTAATAATATGAGTTAGATTGATAATAATAAGACTAATGAGTATAGTAATTGTCGTTCTATCGATCATATAAGCATAATATGGCTATGTTAGATTGATAATAATAAGAGTAATAAGTAAAGTAATTGTCGTTCTATCGGTCACATAAGCATAATATGGCTAATAATACGAGTTAGATTGATAATAATAAGAGTAATTAGTCTAGTAATTGTCGTTCTATCGATCTCGTAAGCATAATATGGCTAATAATATGAGTTAGTTTGATAATAATAAGAGTAATGAGTGTAGTAATTGTCGGTCTATCGATCATATAAGCATAATATGGCTAATAATATGAGTTAGATTGATAATAATAAGAGTAATAAGTATAGCAATTGTCGTTCTATCGATCTCGTAAGCATAATATGGCTAATAATATGAGTTAGTTTGATAATAACAAGAGTAATGAGTGTAGTAATTGTCGGTCTATCGATCATATAAGCATAATATGGCTAATAATATGAGTTAGATTGATAATAATAAGAGTAATAAGTATAGCAATTGTCGTTCTATCGATCTCGTAAGCATAATATGGCTAATAATATGAGTTAGTTTGATAATAATAAGAGTAATGAGTATACTAATTGTCGTTCTATCGATCATATAAGCATAATATGGCCAATAATATGAGTTAGATTGATAATAATATGAGTAATAAGTATAGTAATTGTCGTTCTATCGATCACATAAGCATAATATGGCCAATAATACGAGTTATATTGATAATAATAAGAGTAATAAGTATAGTAATTGTCGTTCTATCGATCACATAAGCATAATATGGCCAATAATACGAGTTATATTGATAATAATAAGAGTAATAAGTATAGTAATTGTCGTTCTATCGATCATATAAGCATAATATGTCTAATAATATGAGTTAGATCGATAATAATAGGAGTAATATGTATAGTAATTGTCGTTCTATCGATCATATTTGCATATTATGGTTAATAATATGAGTTAGATTGATAATAGTGAGTGTAATAACTATAGTAATTGTCGTTCTGTCGATCATGTAAGCATAATATGTATAATAATATGAGTTAGATTGATAGCAGTGAGTGTAATAAGTATAGTAATGGTCGTTCTGTCGATCATATAAACATAATATGGCTAATAATATGAGTTAGATTGATAATAATAAGAGTAATAAGTATAGTAATTGTCGTTCTATCGTTCACATAAGCATAATATGGCTAATAATATGAGTTAGATTGATAATAGTAAGAGTAATAAGTATAGTAATTGTTGTTCTATCGATCATTTAAGCATAATATGGCTAATGATATGAGTTAGATTGATAATAATAAGAGTAATAAGTATAGTAGTTGTCGTTCTGTCGATCATATAAGCACAATATGGCTAATAATATGAGTTAGATTGATAATAATAAGAGTAATAAGTATAGCAATTGTCGTTCTATCGATCACATAAGCATAATATTGCTAATAATATGAGTTAGATTGATAATAATAAGAGTAATAAGTATAGTAATTGTCGTTCTATCGATCATATAAGCATAATGTGGCTAATAATATGAGTTAAATTGATAATAATAAGAGTAATGAGTATAGTAATTGTAGTTCTATCGATCATATCTGCATAATATGGTTAATGATATGAGTTAGATTGATAATAATAAGAGTAATGAGTATAGTAATTGTCGTTCTATCGATCATATCTACATAATATGGTTAATAATATGAGTTAGATTGATAATAGTAAGAATAATAAGGATAGTAATTGTCGTTCTGACGATCATATAAGCATAATATGGCCAATAATACGAGTTAGATTGATAATAATAAGAGTAATAAGTATAGTAATTGTCGTTCTATCGATCATATAAGCATAATATGTCTAATAATATGAGTTAGATCGATAATAATAAGAGTAATAAGTATAGTAATTGTCGTTCAATCGATCATATAATCATAATATGGCTAATAATATGAGTTAGTTTGATAATAATAAGAGCAATGAGTGTAGGAATTGTCGGTCTATCGATCATATAAGCATAATATGGCTAATAATATGAGTTAGATTGATAATAATAAGACTAATGAGTATAGTAATTGTCGTTCTATCGATAATATAAGCATAATATGGCTAATAATACGAGTTAGATTGATAATAATAATAGTAATAAGTAAAGTAATTGTCGTTCTATCGGTCGCATAAGCATAATATGGCTAATAATACGAGTTAGATTGATAATAATAAGAGTAATGAGTATACTAATTGTCGTTCTATCGATCATATAAGCATAATATGACTAATAATATGAGTTAGATTGGTAATAATAAGAGTAATAAGTATAGTAATTGTCGTTCTATCGATCACATAAGCATAATATGTCTAATAATATGAGTTAGATCGATAATAATAAGAGTAATAAGTATAGTAATTGTTGTTCCATCGATCATATTTGCATAATATGGTTAATAATATGAGTTAGATTGATAACAATAAGAGTAATAAGTATAGTAATTGTAGTCCTATCGATCACATAAGCATAATATGGCTAATAATATGAGTTAGATCGATAATAATAAGAGAAATAAGTAGAGTAATTGTCGTTCAATCGATCATATAATCATAATATGGCTAATAATATAAGTTAGTTTGATAATAATAAGAGTAAGGAGTATAGTAATTGTCGTTCTATCGATCATATAAGCATAATATGTCTAATAATATGAGTTAGATCGATAATAATAAGAGTAATAAGTATAGTAATTGTCGTTCAATCGATCATATAATCATAATATGGCTAATAATATGAGTTAGTTTGATAATAATAAGAGCAATGAGTGTAGTAATTGTCGGTCTATCGATCATATAAGCATAATATGGCTAATAATATGAGTTAGATTGATAATAATAAGACTAATGAGTATAGTAATTGTCGTTCTATCGATCATATAAGCATAATATGGCTAATAATACGTGTTAGATTGATAATAATAAGAGTAATAAGTAAAGTAATTGTCGTTCTATCGGTCACATAAGCATAATATGGCTAATAATACGAGTTAGATTGATAATAATAAGAGTAATTAGTCTAGTAATTGTCGTTCTATCGATCTCGTAAGCATAATATGGCTAATAATATGAGTTAGTTTGATAATAATAAGAGTAATGAGTGTAGTAATTGTCGGTCTATCGATCATATAAGCATAATATGGCTAATAATATGAGTTAGATTGATAATAATAAGAGTAATAAGTATAGCAATTGTCGTTCTATCGATCTCGTAAGCATAATATGGCTAATAATATGAGTTAGTTTGATAATAATAAGAGTAATGAGTATACTAATTGTCGTTCTATCGATCATATAAGCATAATATGGCCAATAATATGAGTTAGATTGATAATAATATGAGTAATAAGTATAGTAATTGTCGTTCTATCGATCACATAAGCATAATATGGCCAATAATACGAGTTATATTGATAATAATAAGAGTAATAAGTATAGTAATTGTCGTTCTATCGATCATATAAGCATAATATGTATAATAATATGAGTTAGATTGATAGCAGTGAGTGTAATAAGTATAGTAATGGTCGTTCTGTCGATCATATAAACATAATATGGCTAATAATATGAGTTAGATTGATAATAATAAGAGTAATAAGTATAGTAATTGTCGTTCTATCGTTCACATAAGCATAATATGGCTAATAATATGAGTTAGATTGATAATAGTAAGAGTAATAAGTATAGTAATTGTTGTTCTATCGATCATTTAAGCATAATATGGCTAATGATATGAGTTAGATTGATAATAATAAGAGTAATAAGTATAGTAGTTGTCGTTCTGTCGATCATATAAGCACAATATGGCTAATAATATGAGTTAGATTGATAATAATAAGAGTAATAAGTATAGCAATTGTCGTTCTATCGATCACATAAGCATAATATTGCTAATAATATGAGTTAGATTGATAATAATAAGAGTAATAAGTATAGTAATTGTCGTTCTATCGATCATATAAGCATAATGTGGCTAATAATATGAGTTAAATTGATAATAATAAGAGTAATGAGTATAGTAATTGTAGTTCTATCGATCATATCTGCATAATATGGTTAATGATATGAGTTAGATTGATAATAATAAGAGTAATGAGTATAGTAATTGTCGTTCTATCGATCATATCCACATAATATGGTTAATAATATGAGTTAGATTGATAATAGTAAGAATAATAAGGATAGTAATTGTCGTTCTGACGATCATATAAGCATAATATGGCTAATAATATGAGTTAGATTGATAATAATAAGAGTAATAAGTATAGTAATTGTCGTTATATCGATCACATAAGCATAATATGGCTAATAGTATGAGTTAGATTGATAACAATAAGAGTAATAAGTATAGTAATTGTAGTCCTATCGATCACATAAGCATAATATGGCTAATAATATGAGTTAGATCGATAATAATAAGAGAAATAAGTAGAGTAATTGTCGTTCAATCGATCATATAATCATAATATGGCTAATAATATGAGTTAGTTTGATAATAATAAGAGTAAGGAGTATAGTAATTGTCGTTCTATCGATCATATAAGCATAATATGTCTAATAATATGAGTTAGATCGATAATAATAAGAGTAATAAGTAAAGTAATTGTCGTTCTATCGGTCACATAAGCATAATATGGCTAATAATACGAGTTAGATTGATAATAATAAGAGTAATTAGTCTAGTAATTGTCGTTCTATCGATCTCGTAAGCATAATATGGCTAATAATATGAGTTAGTTTGATAATAATAAGAGTAATGAGTGTAGTAATTGTCGGTCTATCGATCATATAAGCATAATATGGCTAATAATATGAGTTAGATTGATAATAATAAGAGTAATAAGTATAGCAATTGTCGTTCTATCGATCACATAAGCATAATATTGCTAATAATATGAGTTAGATTGATAATAATAAGACTAATAAGTATAGTAATTGTCGATCTATCGATCATATAAGCATAATATGGCTAATAATATGAGTTAGATTGACAATAGTGAGTGTAATAAGTATAGTAGTTGTCGTTCTGTCGATCATATAAGCACAATATGGCTAATAATATGAGTTAGATTGACAATAGTGAGTGTAATAAGTATAGTAGTTGTCGTTCTGTCGATCATATAAGCACAATATGGCTAATAATATGAGTTAGATTGATAATAATAAGAGTAATAAGTATAGCAATTGTCGTTCTATCGATCACATAAGCATAATATTGCTAATAATATGAGTTAGATTGATAATAATAAGACTAATAAGTATAGTAATTGTCGATCTATCGATCATATAAGCACAATATGGCTAATAATATGAGTTAGATTGACAATAGTGAGTGTAATAAGTATAGTAGTTGTCGTTCTGTCGATCATACAAGCACAATATGGCTAATAATATGAGTTAGATTGATAATAATAAGAGTAATGAGTATAGTAATTGTCGTTCTATCGATCACATAAGCATAATATGACTAATAATGTGCGTTAGATTGATAATAATAAGAGTAATAAGTATAGTAATTGTCGTTCTGTCGATCATATAAGCATAATATGGCTAATAATATGAGTTAGATTGATAATAAGAAGAGTAATAAGTAAAGTAATTGTCGTTCTATCGGTCACATAAGCATAATATGGCTAATAATACGAGTTAGATTGATAATAATAAGAGTAATTAGTCTAGTAATTGTCGTTCTATCGATCTCGTAAGCATAATATGGCCAATAATATGAGTTAGTTTGATAATAATAAGAGTAATGAGTGTAGTAATTGTCGGTCTATCGATCATATAAGCATAATATGGCTAATAATATGAGTTAGATTGATAATAATAAGAGTAATAAGTATAGCAATTGTCGTTCTATCGATCTCGTAAGCATAATATGGCTAATGATATGAGTTAGTTTGATAATAATAAGAGTAATGAGTATACTAATTGTCGTTCTATCGATCATATAAGCATAATATGGCCAATAATATGAGTTAGATTGATAATAATATGAGTAATAAGTATAGTAATTGTCGTTCTATCGATCACATAAGCATAATATGGCCAATAATACGAGTTATATTGATAATAATAAGAGTAATAAGTATAGTAATTGTCGTTCTATCGATCATATAAGTATAATATGTCTAATAATATGAGTTAGATCGATAATAATAAGAGTAATAAGTATAGTAATTGTCGATCTATCGATCATATAAGCATAATATGGCTAATAATATGATTTAGATTGACAATAGTGAGTGTAATAAGTATAGTAGTTGTCGTTCTGTCGATCATATAAGCAATAATATGGCTAATAATATGAGTTAGATTGACAATCGTGAGTGTAATAAGTATAGTAGTTGTCGTTCTGTCGATCATATAAGCACAATATAGCTAATAATATGAGTTAAATTGATAATAATAAGAGTAATGAGTATAGTAATTGTCGTTCTATCGATCACATAAGCATAATATGACTAATAATGTGCGTTAGATTGATAATAATAAGAGTAATAAGTATAGTAATTGTCGTTCTGTCGTTCATATAAGCATAATATGGCTAATAACATGAGTTAGATTGATAATAATAAGAGTAATGAGTATACTAATTGTCGTTCTATCGATCATATAAGCATAATATGGCCAATAATATGAGTTAGATTGATAATAATATGAGTAATAAGTATAGTAATTGTCGTTCTATCGATCACATAAGCATAATATGGCCAATAATACGAGTTATATTGATAATAATAAGAGTAATAAGTATAGTAATTGTCGTTCTATCGATCACATAAGCATAATATGGCCAATAATACGAGTTATATTGATAATAATAAGAGTAATAAGTATAGTAATTGTCGTTCTATCGATCATATAAGCATAATATGTCTAATAATATGAGTTAGATCGATAATAATAAGAGTAATAAGTATAGTAATTGTCGTTCTATCGATCATATTTGCATATTATGGTTAATAATATGAGTTAGATTGATAATAGTGAGTGTAATAACTATAGTAATTGTCGTTCTGTCGATCATATAAGCATAATATGTATAATAATATGAGTTAGATTGATAGCAGTGAGTGTAATAAGTATAGTAATGGTCGTTCTGTCGATCATATAAACATAATATGGCTAATAATATGAGTTAGATTGATAATAATAAGAGTAATAAGTATAGTAATTGTCGTTCTATCGTTCACATAAGCATAATATGGCTAATAATATGAGTTAGATTGATAATAGTAAGAGTAATAAGTATAGTAATTGTTGTTCTATCGATCATTTAAGCATAATATGGCTAATGATATGAGTTAGATTGATAATAATAAGAGTAATAAGTATAGTAGTTGTCGTTCTGTCGATCATATAAGCACAATATGGCTAATAATATGAGTTAGATTGATAATAATAAGAGTAATAAGTATAGCAATTGTCGTTCTATCGATCACATAAGCATAATATTGCTAATAATATGAGTTAGATTGATAATAATAAGAGTAATAAGTATAGTAATTGTCGTTCTATCGATCATATAAGCATAATGTGGCTAATAATATGAGTTAGATTGACAATAGTGAGTGTAATAAGTATAGTAGTTGTCGTTCTGTCGATCATATAAGCAATAATATGGCTAATAATATGAGTTAGATTGACAATCGTGAGTGTAATAAGTATAGTAGTTGTCGTTCTGTCGATCATATAAGCACAATATAGCTAATAATATGAGTTAAATTGATAATAATAAGAGTAATGAGTATAGTAATTGTCGTTCTATCGATCACATAAGCATAATATGACTAATAATGTGCGTTAGATTGATAATAATAAGAGTAATAAGTATAGTAATTGTCGTTCTGTCGTTCATATAAGCATAATATGGCTAATAACATGAGTTAGATTGATAATAATAAGAGTAATGAGTATACTAATTGTCGTTCTATCGATCATATAAGCATAATATGGCCAATAATATGAGTTAGATTGATAATAATATGAGTAATAAGTATAGTAATTGTCGTTCTATCGATCACATAAGCATAATATGGCCAATAATACGAGTTATATTGATAATAATAAGAGTAATAAGTATAGTAATTGTCGTTCTATCGATCATATAAGCATAATATGTCTAATAATATGAGTTAGATCGATAATAATAAGAGTAATAAGTATAGTAATTGTCGTTCTATCGATCATATTTGCATATTATGGTTAATAATATGAGTTAGATTGATAATAGTGAGTGTAATAACTATAGTAATTGTCGTTCTGTCGATCATATAAGCATAATATGTATAATAATATGAGTTAGATTGATAGCAGTGAGTGTAATAAGTATAGTAATGGTCGTTCTGTCGATCATATAAACATAATATGGCTAATAATATGAGTTAGATTGATAATAATAAGAGTAATAAGTATAGTAATTGTCGTTCTATCGTTCACATAAGCATAATATGGCTAATAATATGAGTTGGATTGATAATAGTAAGAGTAATAAGTATAGTAATTGTTGTTCTATCGATCATTTAAGCATAATATGGCTAATGATATGAGTTAGATTGATAATAATAAGAGTAATAAGTATAGTAGTTGTCGTTCTGTCGATCATATAAGCACAATATGGCTAATAATATGAGTTAGATTGATAATAATAAGAGTAATAAGTATAGCAATTGTCGTTCTATCGATCACATAAGCATAATATTGCTAATAATATGAGTTAGATTGATAATAATAAGAGTAATAAGTATAGTAATTGTCGTTCTATCGATCATATAAGCATAATGTGGCTAATAATATGAGTTAAATTGATAATAATAAGAGTAATGAGTATAGTAATTGTAGTTCTATCGATCATATCTGCATAATATGGTTAATGATATGAGTTAGATTGATAATAATAAGAGTAATGAGTATAGTAATTGTCGTTCTATCGATCATATCTACATAATATGGTTAATAATATGAGTTAGATTGATAATAGTAAGAATAATAAGGATAGTAATTGTCATTCTATCGATCTCGTAAGCATAATATGGCTAATAATATGAGTTAGTTTGATAATAGTAAGAGTAATGAGTGTAGTAATTGTCGGTCTATCGATCATATAAGCATAATATGGCTAATAATATGAGTTAGATTGATAATAATAAGAGTAATAAGTATAGCAATTGTCGTTCTATCGATCATATAAGCATAATATTGCAAATAATATGAGTTAGATTGATAATAATAAGAGTAATGAGTATAGTAATTGTCGTTCTATCGATCACATATGCATAATATGACTAATAATGTGCGTTAGATTGATAATAATAAGAGTAATAAGTATAGTAATTGTCGTTCTGTCGATCATATAAGCATAATATGGCTAATAATATGAGTTAGATTGATAATAATAAGAGTAATGAGTATACTAATTGTCGTTCTATCGATCATATCTGCATAATATGGTTAATGATATGAGTTAGATTGATAATAATAAGAGTAATGAGTATAGTAATTGTCGTTCTATCGATCATATCTACATAATATGGTTAATAATATGAGTTAGATTGATAATAGTAAGAATAATAAGGATAGTAATTGTCATTCTATCGATCTCGTAAGCATAATATGGCTAATAATATGAGTTAGTTTGATAATAGTAAGAGTAATGAGTGTAGTAATTGTCGGTCTATCGATCATATAAGCATAATATGGCTAATAATATGAGTTAGATTGATAATAATAAGAGTAATAAGTATAGCAATTGTCGTTCTATCGATCATATAAGCATAATATTGCAAATAATATGAGTTAGATTGATAATAATAAGAGTAATGAGTATAGTAATTGTCGTTCTATCGATCACATATGCATAATATGACTAATAATGTGCGTTAGATTGATAATAATAAGAGTAATAAGTATAGTAATTGTCGTTCTGTCGATCATATAAGCATAATATGGCTAATAATATGAGTTAGATTGATAATAATAAGAGTAATGAGTATACTAATTGTCGTTCTATCGATCATATAAGCATAATATGGCTAATAATATGAGTTAGATTGATAATAATAAGAGTAATAAGTATAGTAATTGTCGTTCTATCGATCACATAAGCATAATATGGCCAATAATACGAGTTATATTAATAATAATAAGAGTTATAAGTATAGTAATTGTCGTTCTATCGATCATATAAGCATAATATGTCTAATAATATGAGTTAGATCGATAATAATAAGAGTAATAAGTATAGTAATTGTCGTTCTATCGATCATATTTGCATATTATGGTTAATAATATGAGTTAGATTGATAATAGTGAGTGTAATAACTATAGTAATTGTCGTTCTGTCGATCATATAAGCATAATATGTATAATAATATGAGTTAGATTGATAGCAGTGAGTGGAATAAGTATAGTAATGGTCGTTCTGTCGATCATATAAACATAATATGGCTAATAATATGAGTTAGATTGATAATAATAAGAGTAATAAGTATAGTAATTGTCGTTCTATCGTTCACATAAGCATAATATGGCTAATAATATGAGTTAGATTGATAATAGTAAGAGTAATAAGTATAGTAATTGTTGTTCTATCGATCATTTAAGCATAATATGGCTAATGATATGAGTTAGATTGATAATAATAAGAGTAATAAGTATAGTAGTTGTCGTTCTGTCGATCATATAAGCACAATATGGCTAATAATATGAGTTAGATTGATAATAATAAGAGTAATAAGTATAGCAATTGTCGTTCCATCGATCACATAAGCATAATATTGCTAATAATATGAGTTAGATTGATAATAATAAGAGTAATAAGTATAGTAATTGTCGTTCTATCGATCATATAAGCATAATGTCTGGCTAATAATATGAGTTAGATTGATAATAATAAGAGCAATGAGTGTAGTAATTGTCGGTCTATCGATCATATAAGCATAATATGGCTAATAATATGAGTTAGATTGATAATAATAAGACTAATGAGTATAGTAATTGTCGTTCTATCGATCATATAAGCATAATATGGCTAATAATACGGGTTAGATTGATAATAATAAGAGTAATAAGTAAAGTAATTGTCGTTCTATCGGTCACATAAGCATAATATGGCTAATAATACGAGTTAGATTGATAATAATAAGAGTAATTAGTCTAGTAATTGTCGTTCTATCGATCTCGTAAGCATAATATGGCTAATAATATGAGTTAGTTTGATAATAATAAGAGTAATGAGTGTAGTAATTGTCGGTCTATCGATCATATAAGCATAATATGGCTAATAATATGAGTTAGATTGATAATAATAAGAGTAATAAGTATAGCAATTGTCGTTCTATCGATCACATAAGCATAATATTGCTAATAATATGAGTTAGATTGATAATAATAAGACTAACAAGTATAGTAATTGTCGATCTATCGATCATATAAGCATAATATGGCTAATAATATGAGTTAGATTGACAATAGTGAGTGTAATAAGTATAGTAGTTGTCGTTCTCTCGATCATATAAGCAATAATATGGCTAATAATATGAGTTAGATTGACAATCGTGAGTGTAATAAGTATAGTAGTTGTCGTTCTGTCGATCATATAAGCACAATATAGCTAATAATATGAGTTAAATTGATAATAATAAGAGTAATGAGTATAGTAATTGTCGTTCTATCGATCACATAAGCATAATATGACTAATAATGTGCGTTAGATTGATAATAATAAGAGTAATAAGTATAGTAATTGTCGTTCTGTCGTTCATATAAGCATAATATGGCTAATAACATGAGTTAGATTGATAATAATAAGAGTAATGAGTATACTAATTGTCGTTCTATCGATCATATAAGCATAATATGGCCAATAATATGAGTTAGATTGATAATAATATGAGTAATAAGTATAGTAATTGTCGTTCTATCGATCACATAAGCATAATATGGCCAATAATACGAGTTATATTGATAATAATAAGAGTAATAAGTATAGTAATTGTCGTTCTATCGATCATATAAGCATAATATGTCTAATAATATGAGTTAGATCGATAATAATAAGAGTAATAAGTATAGTAATTGTCGTTCTATCGATCATATTTGCATATTATGGTTAATAATATGAGTTAGATTGATAATAGTGAGTGTAATAACTATAGTAATTGTCGTTCTGTCGATCATATAAGCATAATATGTATAATAATATGAGTTAGATTGATAGCAGTGAGTGTAATAAGTATAGTAATGGTCGTTCTGTCGATCATATAAACATAATATGGCTAATAATATGAGTTAGATTGATAATAATAAGAGTAATAAGTATAGTAATTGTCGTTCTATCGTTCACATAAGCATAATATGGCTAATAATATGAGTTGGATTGATAATAGTAAGAGTAATAAGTATAGTAATTGTTGTTCTATCGATCATTTAAGCATAATATGGCTAATGATATGAGTTAGATTGATAATAATAAGAGTAATAAGTATAGTAGTTGTCGTTCTGTCGATCATATAAGCACAATATGGCTAATAATATGAGTTAGATTGATAATAATAAGAGTAATAAGTATAGCAATTGTCGTTCTATCGATCACATAAGCATAATATTGCTAATAATATGAGTTAGATTGATAATAATAAGAGTAATAAGTATAGTAATTGTCGTTCTATCGATCATATAAGCATAATGTGGCTAATAATATGAGTTAAATTGATAATAATAAGAGTAATGAGTATAGTAATTGTAGTTCTATCGATCATATCTGCATAATATGGTTAATGATATGAGTTAGATTGATAATAATAAGAGTAATGAGTATAGTAATTGTCGTTCTATCGATCATATCTACATAATATGGTTAATAATATGAGTTAGATTGATAATAGTAAGAATAATAAGGATAGTAATTGTCATTCTATCGATCTCGTAAGCATAATATGGCTAATAATATGAGTTAGTTTGATAATAGTAAGAGTAATGAGTGTAGTAATTGTCGGTCTATCGATCATATAAGCATAATATGGCTAATAATATGAGTTAGATTGAT
>NW_027473505.1:0-67583 GCF_050947335.1 Megachile rotundata | reverse complement strand
ATCGATCATATAAGCATAATATGGCTAATAATGTGAGTTAGATTGATAATAATAAGAGTAATAAGTATAGTAATTGTCGTTCTATCGGTCATATAACCATAATATGGCTAATAATATGAGTTAGATTGATAATAGTGAGTGTAATAAGTATAGTAATTGTCGTTCTTTCGGTCATATAACCATAATATGGCTAATAATATGAGTTAGTTTGATAACAGTGAGTGTAATAAGCATAGTAATTGTCGTTCTATCGGTCATATAACCATAATATGGCTAATAATATGAGTTAGTTTGATAACAGTGAGTGTAATAAGTATAGTCATTGTCGTTATATCGATCATATAAGCATAATATGGCTAATAATATGATTTAGATTGATAATGATAAGAGTAATGAGTATAGTAATTGTCGTCCTACCGATCATATAAGCATAATATGGCTAATAATATGAGTTAGATTGATAATAATAAGAGTAATGAGTATAGTAATTGTCGTCCTATCGATTATATAAGCATAATATGGCTAATAATATGAGTTAGATTGATAATAATAAGAGTAATAAGTATAGTAATTGGCGTTCTATCGATCATATAAGCACAATATGGCTAATAATATGAGTTAGATTGATAATAATGAGAGTAATATGTATAGTAATTGTCGTCCTATCGATCATATAAGCATAATATGGCTAATAATGTGAGTTAGATTGATAATAATAAAAGTAATAAGTATCGTAATTGTCGTTCTATCGATCATATAAGCACAATATGGCTAATAATATGAGTTAGATTGATAATAATGAGAGTAATAAGTATAGTAATTGTCGTTATATCGATCATATAAGCATAATATGCCTAATAATATGAGTTAGATTGATAATAATAAGAGTAATGAGTATAGTAATTGTCGTCCTATCGATCATACAAGCATAATATGGCTAATAATATGAGTTAGATTGATAATAATAAGAGTAATGAGTATAGTAATTGTCGTCCTATCGATCATGTAAGCATAATATGGCTAATAATATGAGTTAGATTGATAATAATAAGAGTAATGAGTATAGTAATTGTCGTCCTATCAATCATATAAGCATAATATGGCTAATAATATGAGTTAGATTGATAATAATAAGAGTAATGAGTATAGTAATTGTCGTCCTATCGATCATATAAGCATAATATGGCTAATAATATGAGTTAGATTGATAATAATGAGAGTAATAAGTATAGTAATTGTCGTTCTATCGATCATATAAGCATAATATGGCTAATAATATGAGTTAGATTGATAATAATAAGAGTAATAAGTATAGTAATTGTCGTTCTATCGATCATGTAAGCACAATATGGCTAATAATATGAGTTAGATTGATAATAATGAGAGTAATAAGTATAGTAATTGTCGTTATATCGATCATATAAGCATAATATGCCTAATAATATGAGTTAGATTGATAATAATAAGAGTAATGAGTATAGTAATTGTCGTCCTATCGATCATACAAGCATAATATGGCTAATAATATGAGTTAGATTGATAATAATAAGAGTAATGAGTATAGTAATTGTCGTCCTATCGATCATGTAAGCATAATATGGCTAATAATATGAGTTAGATTGATAATAATAAGAGTAATGAGTATAGTAATTGTCGTCCTATCAATCATATAAGCATAATATGGCTAATAATATGAGTTAGATTGATAATAATAAGAGTAATGAGTATAGTAATTGTCGTCCTATCGATCATATAAGCATAATATGGCTAATAATATGAGTTAGATTGATAATAATGAGAGTAATAAGTATAGTAATTGTCGTTCTATCGATCATATAAGCATAATATGGCTAATAATATGAGTTAGATTGATAATAATAAGAGTAATAAGTATAGTAATTGTCGTTCTATCGATCATGTAAGCACAATATGGCTAATAATATGAGTTAGATTGATAATAATGAGAGTAATAAGTATAGTAATTGTCGTTATATCGATCATATAAGCATAATATGCCTAATAATATGAGTTAGATTGATAATAATAAGAGTAATGAGTATAGTAATTGTCGTCCTATCGATCATACAAGCATAATATGGCTAATAATATGAGTTAGATTGATAATAATAAGAGTAATGAGTATAGTAATTGTCGTCCTATCGATCATGTAGGCGTAATATGGCTAATAATATGAGTTAGATTGATAATAGTGAGTGTAATACGTATAGTATTTGTCGTTCTATCGGTCATATAACCATAATATGGTTAATAATATGAGTTAGTTTGATAACAGTGAGTGTAATAAGTATAGTAATTGTCGTTATATCGATCATATAAGCATAATATGGCTAATAATATGATTTAGATTGATAATGACAAGAGTAATGAGTATAGTAATTGTCGTCCTATCGATCTAATAAGCATAATATGGCTAATAATATGAGTTAGATTGATAATAATAAGAGTAATAAGTATAGTAATTGTCGTCCTATCGATCATATACGCATAATATGGCTAATAATATGAGTTAGATTGATAATAATAAGAGTAATGAGTATAGTAATTGTCGTCCTATCGGTCATATGACCATAATATGGCTAATAATATGAGTTAGATTGATAATAGTGAGTGTAATAAGTATAGTAATTGTCGTTCTATCGATCATATACGCATAATATGGCTAATAATATGAGTTAGATTGATAATAATAAGAGTAATGAGTATAGTAATTGTCGTCCTATCGGTCATATAACCATAATATGGCTAATAATATGAGTTAGATTGATAATAGTGAGTGTAATAAGTATAGTAATTGTCGTTCTATCGGTCATATAACCATAATATGGCTAATAATGTGAGTTAGTTTGATAACAGTGAGTGTAATAAGTATAGTAATTGTCGTTATATCGATCATATAAGCATAATATGGCTAATAATATGAGTTAGATTGATAATAATAAGAGTAATGAGTATAGTAATTGTCGTCCTATCGATCATATAAGCATAATATGGCTAATAATATGAGTTAGATTGATAATAATAAGAGTAATAAGTATAGTAATTGTCGTTCTATCGGTCATATAACCATAATATGGCTAATAATATGAGTTAGTTTGATAACAGTGAGTGTAATAAGTATAGTAATTGTCGTTATATCGATCATATAAGCATAATATATCTAATAATATGATTTAGATTGATAATGATAAGAGTAATGAGTATAGTAATTGTCGTCCTATCGATCATATAAGCATAATATGGCTAATAATATGAGTTAGATTGATAATAATAAGAGTAATAAGTATAGTAATTGTCGTCCTATCGATCATATTAGCATAATATGGCTAATAATATGAGTTAGATTGATAATAATAAGAGTAATGAGTATAGTAATTGTCGTCCTATCGATTATATAAGCATAATATGGCTAATAATATGAGTTAGATTGATAATAATAAGAGTAATGATTATAGTAATTGTCGTCCTATCGATCATATAAGCATAATATGGCTAATAATATGAGTTGGATTGATAATAATAAGAGTAATAAGTATAGTAATTGGCGTTCTATCGATCATATAAGCACAATATGGCTAATAATATGAGTTAGATTGATAATAATGAGAGTAATATGTATAGTAATTGTCGTCCTATCGATCATATAAGCATAATATGGCTAATAATGTGAGTTAGATTGATAATAATAAGAGTAATAAGTACAGTAATTGTCGTTCTATCGGTCATATAACCATAATATGGCTAATAATATGAGTTAGATTGATAATAGTGAGTGTAATAAGTATAGTAATTGTCGTTCTTTCGGTCATATAACCATAATATGGCTAATAATATGAGTTAGTTTGATAACAGTGAGTGTAATAAGTATAGTAATTGTCGTTCTATCGGTCATATAACCATAATATGGCTAATAATATGAGTTAGTTTGATAACAGTGAGTGTAATAAGTATAGTCATTGTCGTTATATCGATCATATAAGCATAATATGGCTAATAATATGATTTAGATTGATAATGATAAGAGTAATGAGTATAGTAATTGTCGTCCTACCGATCATATAAGCATAATATGGCTAATAATATGAGTTAGATTGATAATAATAAGAGTAATGAGTATAGTAATTGTCGTCCTATCGATTATATAAGCATAATATGGCTAATAATATGAGTTAGATTGATAATAATAAGAGTAATAAGTATAGTAATTGGCGTTCTATCGATCATATAAGCACAATATGGCTAATAATATGAGTTAGATTGATAATAATGAGAGTAATATGTATAGTAATTGTCGTCCTATCGATCATATAAGCATAATATGGCTAATAATGTGAGTTAGATTGATAATAATAAGAGTAATAAGTATAGTAATTGTCGTTCTATCGATCATATAAGCACAATATGGCTAATAATATGAGTTAGATTGATAATAATGAGAGTAATAAGTATAGTAATTGTCGTTATATCGATCATATAAGCATAATATGCCTAATAATATGAGTTAGATTGATAATAATAAGAGTAATGAGTATAGCAATTGTCGTCCTATCGATCATACAAGCATAATATGGCTAATAATATGAGTTAGATTGATAATAATAAGAGTAATGAGTATAGTAATTGTCGTCCTATCGATCATGTAAGCATAATATGGCTAATAATATGAGTTAGATTGATAATAATAAGAGTAATGAGTATAGTAATTGTCGTCCTATCAATCATATAAGCATAATATGGCTAATAATATGAGTTAGATTGATAATAATAAGAGTAATGAGTATAGTAATTGTTGTCCTATCGATCATATAAGCATAATATGGCTAATAATATGAGTTAGATTGATAATAATGAGAGTAATAAGTATAGTAATTGTCGTTCTATCGATCATATAAGCATAATATGGCTAATAATATGAGTTAGATTGATAATAATAAGAGTAATAAGCATAGTAATTGTCGTGCTATCGGTCATATAACCATAATATGGCTAATAATATGAGTTAGATTGATAATAATGAGAGTAATAAGTATAGTAATTGTGGTTATATCGATCATATAAGCATAATATGGCTAATAATATGAGTTAGATTGATAATAATAAGAGTAATGAGTATAGTAATTGTCGTCCTATCGATCATATAAGCATAATATGGCTAATAATATGAGTTAGATTGATAATAATAAGAGTAATAAGTATAGTAATTGTCGTTCTATCGGTCATATAACCATAATATGGCTAATAATATGAGTTAGATTGATAATAGTGAGTGTAATAAGTATAGTAATTGTCGTTCTTTCGGTCATATAACCATAATATGGCTAATAATATGAGTTAGTTTGATAACAGTGAGTGTAATAAGTATAGTCATTGTCGTTATATCGATCATATAAGCATAATATGGCTAATAATATGATTTAGATTGATAATGATAAGAGTAATGAGTATAGTAATTGTCGTCCTACCGATCATATAAGCATAATATGGCTAATAATATGAGTTAGATTGATAATAATGAGAGTAATAAGTATAGTAATTGTGGTTATATCGATCATATAAGCATAATATGGCTAATAATATGAGTTAGATTGATAATAATAAGAGTAGTGAGTATAGTAATTGTCGTCCTATCGATCATATAAGCATAATATGGCTAATAATATGAGTTAGATTGATAATAATAAGAGTAATAAGTATAGTAATTGTCGTTCTATCGGTCATATAACCATAATATGGCTAATAATATGAGTTAGATTGATAATAGTGAGTGTAATAAGTATAGTAATTGTCGTTCTTTCGGTCATATAACCATAATATGGCTAATAATATGAGTTAGTTTGATAACAGTGAGTGTAATAAGTATAGTAATTGTCGTTCTATCGGTCATATAACCATAATATGGCTAATAATATGAGTTAGTTTGATAACAGTGAGTGTAATAAGTATAGTCATTGTCGTTATATCGATCATATAAGCATAATATGGCTAATAATATGATTTAGATTGATAATGATAACAGTAATGAGTATAGTAATTGTCGTCCTACCGATCATATAAGCATAATATGGCTAATAATATGAGTTAGATTGATAATAATAAGAGTAATGAGTATAGTAATTGTCGTCCTATCGGTCATATAACCATAATATGGCTAATAATATGAGTTAGATTGATAATAGTGAGTGTAATAAGTATAGTAATTGTCGTTCTATCGGTCATATAACCATAATATGGCTAATAATGTGAGTTAGCTTGATAACAGTGAGTGTAATAAGTATAGTAATTGTCGTTATATCCATCATATAAGCATAATATGGCTAATAATATGAGTTAGATTGATAATAATAAGAGTAATGAGTATAGTAATTGTCGTCCTATCGATCATATAAGCATAATATGGCTAATAATATGAGTTAGATTGATAATAATAAGAGTAATAAGTATAGTAATTGTCGTTCTATCGGTCATATCACCATAATATGGCTAATAATATGAGTTAGATTGATAATAGTGAGTGTAATAAGTATAGTAATTGTCGTTCTATCGGTCATATAACCATAATATGGCTAATAATATGAGTTAGTTTGATAACAGTGAGTGTAATAAGTATAGTAATTGTCGTTATATCGATCATATAAGCATAATATGGCTAATAATATGATTTAGATAGATAATGATAAGAGCAATGAGAATAGTAATTGTCGTCCTATCGATCATATAAGCATAATATGGCTAATAATATGAGTTAGATTGATAATAAAGAGAGTAATAAGTATAGTAATTGTCGTTATATCGATCATATAAGCATAATATGCCTAATAATATGAGTTAGATTGATAATAATAAGAGTAATGAGTATAGTAATTGTCGTCCTATCGATCATACAAGCATAATATGGCTAATAATATGAGTTAGATTGATAATAATAAGAGTAATGAGTATAGTAATTGTCGTCCTATCGATCATGTAAGCATAATATGGCTAATAATATGAGTTAGATTGATAATAATAAGAGTAATGAGTATAGTAATTGTCGTCCTATCGATCATATAAGCATAATATGGCTAACAATATGAGTTAAATTGATAATAATAAGAGTAATGGGTATAGTAATTGTCGTTCTATCGATCATATAAGCATAATATGGCTAATAATATGAGTTAGATTGATAATAATAAGAGTAATAAGCATAGTAATTGTCGTGCTATCGGTCATATAACCATAATATGGCTAATAATATGAGTTAGATTGATAATAATGAGAGTAATAAGTATAGTAATTGTGGTTATATCGATCATATAAGCATAATATGGCTAATAATATGAGTTAGATTGATAATAGTAAGAGTAATGAGTATAGTAATTGTCGTCCTACCGATCATATAAGCATAATATGGCTAATAATATGAGTTAGATTGATAATAATAAGAGTAATGAGTATAGTAATTGTCGTCCTATCGGTCATATAACCATAATATGGCTAATAATATGAGTTAGATTGATAATAGTGAGTGTAATAAGTATAGTAATTGTCGTTCTATCGGTCATATAACCATAATATGGCTAATAATGTGAGTTAGTTTGATAACAGTGAGTGTAATAAGTATAGTAATTGTCGTTATATCCATCATATAAGCATAATATGGCTAATAATATGAGTTAGATTGATAATAATAAGAGTAATGAGTATAGTAATTGTCGTCCTATCGATCATATAAGCATAATATGGCTAATAATATGAGTTAGATTGATAATAATAAGAGTAATAAGTATAGTAATTGTCGTTCTATCGGTCATATCACCATAATATGGCTAATAATATGAGTTAGATTGGTAATAGTGAGTGTAATAAGTATAGTAATTGTCGTTCTATCGGTCATATAACCATAATATGGCTAATAATATGAGTTAGTTTGATAACAGTGAGTGTAATAAGTATAGTAATTGTCGTTATATCGATCATATAAGCATAATATGGCTAATAATATGATTTAGATAGATAATGATAAGAGCAATGAGAATAGTAATTGTCGTCCTATCGATCATATAAGCATAATATGGCTAATAATATGAGTTAGATTGATAATAAAGAGAGTAATAAGTATAGTAATTGTCGTTATATCGATCATATAAGCATAATATGCCTAATAATATGAGTTAGATTGATAATAATAAGAGTAATGAGTATAGTAATTGTCGTCCTATCGATTATATAAGCATAATATGGCTAATAATATGAGTTAGATTGATAATAATAAGAGTAATGATTATAGTAATTGTCGTCCTATCGATCATATAAGCATAATATGGCTAATAATATGAGTTGGATTGATAATAATAAGAGTAATAAGTATAGTAATTGGCGTTCTATCGATCATATAAGCACAATATGGCTAATAATATGAGTTAGATTGATAATAATGAGAGTAATATGTATAGTAATTGTCGTCCTATCGATCATATAAGCATAATATGGCTAATAATGTGAGTTAGATTGATAATAATAAGAGTAATAAGTACAGTAATTGTCGTTCTATCGGTCATATAACCATAATATGGCTAATAATATGAGTTAGATTGATAATAGTGAGTGTAATAAGTATAGTAATTGTCGTTCTTTCGGTCATATAACCATAATATGGCTAATAATATGAGTTAGTTTGATAACAGTGAGTGTAATAAGTATAGTAATTGTCGTTCTATCGGTCATATAACCATAATATGGCTAATAATATGAGTTAGTTTGATAACAGTGAGTGTAATAAGTATAGTCATTGTCGTTATATCGATCATATAAGCATAATATGGCTAATAATATGATTTAGATTGATAATAATAAGAGTAATAAGTATAGTACTTGTCGTCCTATCGATCATACAAGCATAATATGGCTAATAATATGAGTTAGATTGATAATAATAAGAGTAATGAGTATAGTAGTTGTCGTCCTATCGATCATAGAAGCATAATATGGCTAATAATATGAGTTAGATTGATAATAATAAGAGTAATGAGTATAGTAATTGTCGTCCTATCGATCATATAAGCATAATATGGCTAATAATATGAGTTAGACTGATAATAATAAGAGTAATGAGTATAGTTATTGTCGTCCTATCGATCATATAAGCATAATATGGCTAATAATATGAGTTAGATTGATAATAATAAGAGTAATGAGTATAGTAATTGTCGTCCTATCGATCATATAAGCATAATATGGCTAATAATATGAGTTAGATTGATAACAGTGAGTGTAATAAGTATAGTAATTGTCGTTATATCGATCATATAAGCATAATATGGCTAATAATATGAGTTAGATTGATAATAATAAGAGTAATGAGTATAGTAATTGTCGTCCTATCGATCATATAAGCATAATATGGCTAATAATATGAGTTAGATTGATAATAATAAGAGTAATAAGTATAGTAATTGTCGTTCTATCGGTCATATAACCATAATATGGCTAGTAATATGAGTTGGATTGATAACAGTGAGTGTAATAAGTATAGTAATTGTCGTTATATCGATCATATAAGCATAATATGCCTAATAATATGAGTTAGATTGATAATAATAAGAGTAATGAGTATAGTAATTGTCGTCCTATCGATCATATAAGCATAATATGGCTAATAATATGAGTTAGATTGATAATAATAAGAGTAATGAGTATAGTAATTGTCGTCCTATCGATCATATAAGCATAATATGGCTAATAATATGAGTTAGATTGATAATAATAAGAGTAATGAGTATAGTAATAGTCGTCCTATCGATCATATAAGCATAATATGGCTAATAAAATGAGTTAGATTGATAATAATAAGAGTAATGAGTATAGTTATTGTCGTCCTATCGATCATATAAGCATAATATGGCTAATAATATGAGTTAGATTGATAATAATAAGAGTAATGAGTATAGTAATTGTCGTCCTATCGATCATATAAGCATAATATGGCTAATAATATGAGTTAGATTGATAATAATAAGAGTAATGAGTATAGTAATTGTCGTCCTATCGATCATATAAGCATAATATGGCTAATAATATGAGTTAGATTGATAATAATAAGAGTAATGAGTATAGTAATTGTCGTCCTATCGATTACATAAGCATAATATGGCTAATAATATGAGTTAGATTGATAATAATAAGAGTAATGAGTATAGTAATTGTCGTCCTATCGATCATATAAGCATAATATGGCTAATAATATGAGTTAGATTGATAATAATAAGAGTAATGAGTATAGTTATTGTCGTCCTATCGATCATATAAGCATAATATGGCTAATAATGTGAGTTAGATTGATAATAATAAGAGTAATAAGTATAGTAATTGTCGTTCTATCGATCATATAAGCACAATATGGCTAATAATATGAGTTAGATTGATAATAATGAGAGTAATAAGTATATTAATTGTCGTTATATCGATCATATAAGCATAATATGCCTAATAATATGAGTTAGATTGATAATAATAAGAGTAATGAGTATAGTAATTGTCGTCCTATCGATCATACAAGCATAATATGGCTAATAATGTGAGTTAAATTGATAATAATAAGAGTAATGAGTATAGTAATTGTCGTTCTATCGATCATATAAGCATAATATGGCTAATAATATGAGTTAGATTGATAATAATAAGAGTAATAAGCATAGTAATTGTCGTGCTATCGGTCATATAACCATAATATGGCTAATAATATGAGTTAGATTGATAATAATGAGAGTAATAAGTATAGTAATTGTGGTTATATCGATCATATAAGCATAATATGGCTAATAATATGAGTTAGATTGATAATAGTAAGAGTAATGAGTATAGTAATTGTCGTCCTATCGATCATATAAGCATAATATGGCTAATAATATGAGTTAGATTGATAATAATAAGAGTAATAAGTATAGTAATTGTCGTTCTATCGGTCATATAACCATAATATGGCTAATAATATGAGTTAGATTGATAATAGTGAGTGTAATAAGTATAGTAATTGTCGTTCTTTCGGTCATATAACCATAATATGGCTAATAATATGAGTTAGTTTGATAACAGTGAGTGTAATAAGTATAGTAATTGTCGTTCTATCGGTCATATAACCATAATATGGCTAATAATATGAGTTAGTTTGATAACAGTGAGTGTAATAAGTATAGTAATTGTCGTTCTATCGGTCATATAACCATAATATGGGTAATAATATGAGTTAGTTTGATAACAGTGAGTGTAATAAGTATAGTAATTGTCGTTATATCGATCATATAAGCATAATATGGCTAATAATATGATTTAGATTGATAATGATAAGAGTAATGAGTATAGTAATTGTCGTCCTATCGATCATATAAGCATAATATGGCTAATAATATGAGTTAGATTGATAATAATGAGAGTAATAAGTATAGTAATTGTCGTTCTATCGATCATATAAGCATAATATGGCTAATAATATGAGTTAGATTGATAATAATAAGAGTAATAAGCATAGTAATTGTCATTCTATCGGTCATATAACCATAATATGGCTAATAATATGAGTTAGATTGATAACAGTGAGAGTAATAAGTATAGTAATTGTCGTTATATCGATCATATAAGCATAATATGGCTAATAATATGAGTTAGATTGATAATAATAAGAGTAATGAGTATAGTAATTGTCGTCCTATCGATCATATAAGCATAATATGGCTAATAATGTGAGTTAGATTGATAATAATAAGAGCAATAAGTATAGTAATTGTCGTTCTATCGATCATATAAGCACAATATGGCTAATAATATGAGTTAGATTGATAATAATGAGAGTAATAAGTATATTAATTGTCGTTATATCGATCATATAAGCATAATATGCCTAATAATATGAGTTAGATTGATAATAATAAGAGTAATGAGTATAGTAATTGTCGTCCTATCGATCATACAAGCATAATATGGCTAATAATATGAGTTAGATTGATAATAATAAGAGTAATGAGTATAGTAGTTGTCGTCCTATCGATCATAGAAGCATAATATGGCTAATAATATGAGTTAGATTGATAATAATAAGAGTAATGAGTATAGTAATTGTCGTCCTATCGATCATATAAGCATAATATGGCTAATAATATGAGTTAGACTGATAATAATAAGAGTAATGAGTATAGTTATTGTCGTCCTATCGATCATATAAGCATAATATGGCTAATAATATGAGTTAGATTGATAATAATAAGAGTAATGAGTATAGTAATTGTCGTTCTATCGGTCATATAACCATAATATGGCTAATAATATGAGTTAGTTTGATAACGTTGAGTGTAATAAGTATAGTAATTGTCGTTATATCGATCATATAAGCATAATATGGCTAATAATATGATTTAGATTGATAATGATAAGAGTCATGAGTATAGTAATTGTCGTCCTATCGATCATATAAGCATAATATGGCTAATAATATGAGTTAGATTGATAATAATAAGAGTAATGAGTATAGTAATTGTCGTCCTATCGATCATATAAGCATAATATGGCTAATAATATGAGTTAGATTGATAATGATAAGAGTAATGAGTATAGTAATTGTCGTCCTATCGATTACATAAGCATAATATGGCTAATAATATGAGTTAGATTGATAATAATAAGAGTAATAAGTATAGTAATTGTCGTTCTATCGATCATATAAGCACAATATGGCTAATAATATGAGTTAGATTGATAACAATGAGAGTAATAAGTATATTAATTGTCGTTATATCGATCATATAAGCATAATATGCCTAATAATATGAGTTAGATTGATAACAATAAGAGTAATGAGTATAGTAATTGTCGTCCTATCGATCATACAAGCATAATATAGCTAATAATATGAGTTAGATTGATAATAATAAGAGTAATAAGTATAGTAATTGTCGTTCTACCGGTCATATAACCATAATATGGCTAATAATATGAGTTAGTTTGATAACAGTGAGTGGAATAAGTATAGTAATTGTCGTTATATCGATCATATAAGCATAATATGGCTAATAATATGATTTAGATTGATAATGATAAGAATCATGAGTATAGTAATTGTCGTCCTATCGATCATATAAGCATAATATGGCTAATAATATGAGTTAGATTGATAATAATAAGAGTAATGAGTATAGTAATTGTCGTCCTATCGATCATATAAGCATAATATGGCTAATAATATGAGTTAGATTGATAATAATAAGAGTAATGAGTATAGTAATTGTCGTCCTATCGATCATATAAGCATAATATGGCTAATAATATGAGTTGGATTGATAATAATAAGAGTAATAAGTATAGTAATTGTCGTTCTATCGATCATATAAGCACAATATGGCTAATAATATGAGTTAGATTGATAATAATGAGAGTAATATGTATAGTAATTGTCGTCCTATCGATCATATAAGCATAATATGGCTAATAATGTGAGTTAGATTGATAATAATAAGAGTAATAAGTATAGTAATTGTCGTTCTATCGATCATATAAGCACAATATGGCTAATAATATGAGTTAGATTGATAATAATGAGAGTAATAAGTATATTAATTGTCGTCCTATCGATCATGTAAGCATAATATGGCTAATAATATGAGTTAGATTGATAATAATAAGAGTAATGAGTATAGTAATTGTCGTCCTATCGATCATAGAAGCATAATATGGCTAATAATATGAGTTAGATTGATAATAATAAGAGTAATGAGTATAGTAATTGTCGTCCTATCGATCATATAAGCATAATATGGCTAATAATATGAGTTAGACTGATAATAATAAGAGTAATGAGTATAGTTATTGTCGTCCTATCGATCATATAAGCATAATATGGCTAATAATATGAGTTAGATTGATAATAATAAGAGTAATGAGTATAGTAATTGTCGCCCTATCGATCATATAAGCATAATATGGCTAATAATATGAGTTAGATTGATAACAGTGAGTGTAATAAGTATAGTAATTGCCGTTATATCGATCATATAAGCGTAATATGGCTAATAATATGAGTTAGATTGATAATAATAAGAGTAATGAGTATAGTAATTGTCGTCCTATCGATCATATAAGCATAATATGGCTAATAATATGAGTTAGATTGATAATAATAAGAGTAATGAGTATAGTAATTGTCGTCCTATCGATTACATAAGCATAATATGGCTAATAATATGAGTTAGATTGATAATAATAAGAGTAATGAGTATAGTAATTGTCGTCCTATCGATCATATAAGCATAATATGGCTAATAATATGAGTTAGATTGATAATAATAAGAGTAATGAGTATAGTTATTGTCGTCCTATCGATCATATAAGCATAATATGGCTAATAATATGAGTTAGATTGATAATAATAAGAGTAATAAGTATAGTAATTGTCGTTCTATCGGTCATATAACCATAATATGGCTAATAATATGAGTTAGTTTGATAACGTTGAGTGTAATAAGTATAGTAATTGTCGTTATATCGATCATATAAGCATAATATGGCTAATAATATGATTTAGATTGATAATGATAAGAGTCATGAGTATAGTAATTGTCGTCCTATCGATCATATAAGCATAATATGGCTAATAATATGAGTTAGATTGATAATAATAAGAGTAATGAGTATAGTAATTGTCGTCCTATCGATCATATAAGCATAATATGGCTAATAATATGAGTTAGATTGATAATAATAAGAGTAATGAGTATAGTAATTGTCGTCCTATCGATTACATAAGCATAATATGGCTAATAATATGAGTTAGATTGATAATAATAAGAGTAATAAGTATAGTAATTGTCGTTCTATCGATCATATAAGCACAATATGGCTAATAATATGAGTTAGATTGATAACAATGAGAGTAATAAGTATATTAATTGTCGTTATATCGATCATATAAGCATAATATGCCTAATAATATGAGTTAGATTGATAATAATAAGAGTAATGAGTATAGTAATTGTCGTCCTATCGATCATACAAGCATAATATAGCTAATAATATGAGTTAGATTGATAATAATAAGAGTAATAAGTATAGTAATTGTCGTTCTATCGGTCATATAACCATAATATGGCTAATAATATGAGTTAGTTTGATAACAGTGAGTGCAATAAGTATAGTAATTGTCGTTATATCGATCATATAAGCATAATATGGCTAATAATATGATTTAGATTGATAATGATAAGAGTCATGAGTATAGTAATTGTCGTCCTATCGATCATATAAGCATAATATGGCTAATAATATGAGTTAGATTGATAATAATAAGAGTAATGAGTATAGTAATTGTCGTCCTATCGATCATATAAGCATAATATGGCTAATAATATGAGTTAGATTGATAATAATAAGAGTAATGAGTATAGTAATTGTCGTCCTATCGATCATATAAGCATAATATGGCTAATAATATGAGTTGGATTGATAATAATAAGAGTAATAAGTATAGTAATTGTCGTTCTATCGATCATATAAGCACAATATGGCTAATAATATGAGTTAGATTGATAATAATGAGAGTAATATGTATAGTAATTGTCGTCCTATCGATCATATAAGCATAATATGGCTAATAATGTGAGTTAGATTGATAATAATAAGAGTAATAAGTATAGTAATTGTCGTTCTATCGATCATATAAGCACAATATGGCTAATAATATGAGTTAGATTGATAATAATGAGAGTAATAAGTATATTAATTGTCGTCCTATCGATCATGTAAGCATAATATGGCTAATAATATGAGTTAGATTGATAATAATAAGAGTAATGAGTATAGTAATTGTCGTCCTATCGATCATAGAAGCATAATATGGCTAATAATATGAGTTAGATTGATAATAATAAGAGTAATGAGTATAGTAATTGTCGTCCTATCGATCATATAAGCATAATATGGCTAATAATATGAGTTAGACTGATAATAATAAGAGTAATGAGTATAGTTATTGTCGTCCTATCGATCATATAAGCATAATATGGCTAATAATATGAGTTAGATTGATAATAATAAGAGTAATGAGTATAGCAATTGTCGCCCTATCGATCATATAAGCATAATATGGCTAATAATATGAGTTAGATTGATAACAGTGAGTGTAATAAGTATAGTAATTGCCGTTATATCGATCATATAAGCATAATATGGCTAATAATATGAGTTAGATTGATAATAATAAGAGTAGTGAGTATAGTAATTGTCGTCCTATCGATCATATAAGCATAATATGGCTAATAATATGAGTTAGATTGATAATAATAAGAGTAATAAGTATAGTAATTGTCGTTGTATCGGTCATATAACCATAATATGGCTAATAATATGAGTTAGTTTGATAACAGTGAGTGTAATAAGTATAGTAATTGTCGTTATATCGATCATATAAGCATAATATGGCTAATAATATGATTTAGATTGATAATGATAAGAGTCATGAGTATAGTAATTGTCGTCCTATCGATCATATAAGCATAATATGGCTAATAATATGAGTTAGATTGATAATAATAAGAGTAATGAGTATAGTAATTGTCGTCCTATCGATCATATAAGCATAATATGGCTAATAATATGAGTTAGATTGATAATAATAAGAGTAATGATTATAGTAATTGTCGTCCTTTCGATCATATAAGAATAATATGGCTAATAATATGAGTTGGATTGATAATAATAAGAGTAATAAGTATAGTAATTGTCGTTCTATCGATCATATAAGCACAATATGGCTAATAATATGAGTTAGATTGATAATAATGAGAGTAATATGTATAGTAATTGTCGTCCTATCGATCATATAAGCATAATATGGCTAATAATGTGAGTTAGATTGATAATAATAAGAGTAATGAGTATAGTAATTGTCGTCCTATCGATCATACAAGCATAATATGGCTAATAATATGAGTTAAATTGATAATAATAAGAGTAATGAGTATAGTAATTGTCGTTCTATCGATCATATAAGCATAATATGGCTAATAATATGAGTTAGATTGATAATAATAAGAGTAATAAGCATAGTAATTGTCGTGCTATCGGTCATATAACCATAATATGGCTAATAATATGAGTTAGATTGATAATAATGAGAGTAATAAGTATAGTAATAGTGGTTATATCGATCATATAAGCATAATATGGCTAATAATATGAGTTAGATTGATAATAGTAAGAGTAATGAGTATAGTAATTGTCGTCCTATCGATCATATAAGCATAATATGGCTAATAATATGAGTTAGATTGATAATAATAAGAGTAATAAGTATAGTAATTGTCGTTCTATCGGTCATATAACCATAATATGGCTAATAATATGAGTTAGATTGATAATAGTGAGTGTAATAAGTATAGTAATTGTCGTTCTTTCGGTCATATAACCATAATATGGCTAATAATATGAGTTAGTTTGATAACAGTGAGTGTAATAAGTATAGTAATTGTCGTTCTATCGGTCATATAACCATAATATGGCTAATAATATGAGTTAGTTTGATAACAGTGAGTGTAATAAGTATAGTAATTGTCGTTATATCGATCATATAAGCATAATATGGCTAATAATATGATTTAGATTGATAATGATAAGAGTAATGAGTATAGTAATTGTCGTCCTATCGATCATATAAGCATAATATGGCTAATAATATGAGTTAGATTGATAATAATGAGAGTAATAAGTATAGTAATTGTCGTTCTATCGATCATATAAGCATAATATGGCTAATAATATGAGTTAGATTGATAATAATAAGAGTAATAAGCATAGTAATTGTCATTCTATCGGTCATATAACCATAATATGGCTAATAATATGAGTTAGATTGATAATAATGAGAGTAATAAGTATAGTAATTGTCGTTATATCGATCATATAAGCATAATATGGCTAATAATATGAGTTAGATTGATAATAATAAGAGTAATGAGTATAGTAATTGTCGTCCTATCGATCATATAAGCATAATATGGCTAATAATGTGAGTTAGATTGATAATAATAAGAGTAATAAGTATAGTAATTGTCGTTCTATCGATCATATAAGCACAATATGGCTAATAATATGAGTTAGATTGATAATAATGAGAGTAATAAGTATATTAATTGTCGTTATATCGATCATATAAGCATAATATGCCTAATAATATGAGTTAGATTGATAATAATAAGAGTAATGAGTATAGTAATTGTCGTCCTATCGATCATACAAGCATAATATGGCTAATAATATGAGTTAGATTGATAATAATAAGAGTAATGAGTATAGTAGTTGTCGTCCTATCGATCATAGAAGCATAATATGGCTAATAATATGAGTTAGATTGATAATAATAAGAGTAATGAGTATAGTAATTGTCGTCCTATCGATCATATAAGCATAATATGGCTAATAATATGAGTTAGACTGATAATAATAAGAGTAATGAGTATAGTTATTGTCGTCCTATCGATCATATAAGCATAATATGGCTAATAATATGAGTTAGATTGATAATAATAAGAGTAATGAGTATAGTAATTGTCGTCCTATCGATCATATAAGCATAATATGGCTAATAATATGAGTTAGATTGATAATAATAAGAGTAATAAGTATAGTAATTGTCGTTCTATCGGTCATATAACCATAATATGGCTAGTAATATGAGTTGGATTGATAACAGTGAGTGTAATAAGTATAGTAATTGTCGTTATATCGATCATATAAGCATAATATGCCTAATAATATGAGTTAGATTGATAATAATAAGAGTAATGAGTATAGTAATTGTCGTCCTATCGATCATATAAGCATAATATGGCTAATAATATGAGTTAGATTGATAATAATAAGAGTAATGAGTATAGTAATTGTCGTCCTATCGATCATATAAGCATAATATGGCTAATAATATGAGTTAGATTGATAATAATAAGAGTAATGAGTATAGTAATTGTCGTCCTATCGATCATATAAGCATAATATGGCTAATAAAATGAGTTAGATTGATAATAATAAGAGTAATGAGTATAGTTATTGTCGTCCTATCGATCATATAAGCATAATATGGCTAATAATATGAGTTAGATTGAAAATAATAAGAGTAATAAGTATAGTAATTGTCGTTCTATCGGTCATATAACCATAATATGGCAAATAATATGAGTTAGTTTGATAACAGTGAGTGTAATAAGTATAGTAATTGTCGTTATATCGATCATATAAGCATAATATGGCTAATAATATGATTTAGATTGATAATGATAAGAGTCATGGGTATAGTAATTGTCGTCCTATCGATCATATAAGCATAATATGGCTAATAATATGAGTTAGATTGATAATAATAAGAGTAATGAGTATAGTAATTGTCGTCCTATCGATCATATAAGCATAATATGGCTAATAATATGAGTTAGATTGATAATAATAAGAGTAATGAGTATAGTAATTGTCGTCCTATCGATCATATAAGCATAATATGGCTAATAATATGAGTTAGATTGATAATAATAAGAGTAATGAGTATAGTAATTGTCGTCCTATCGATTACATAAGCATAATATGGCTAATAATATGAGTTAGATTGATAATAATAAGAGTAATGAGTATAGTAATTGTCGTCCTATCGATCATATAAGCATAATATGGCTAATAATATGAGTTAGATTGATAATAATATTAGTAATGAGTATAGTTATTGTCGTCCTATCGATCATATAAGCATAATATGGCTAATAATATGAGTTAGATTGATAATAATAAGAGTAATGAGTATAGTAATTGTCGTCCTATCGATCATATAAGCATAATATGGCTAATAATATGAGTTAGATTGATAATAATAAGAGTAATAAGTATAGTAATTGTCGTTCTATCGGTCATATAACCATAATATGGCTAGTAATATGAGTTGGATTGATAACAGTGAGTGTAATAAGTATAGTAATTGTCGTTATATCGATCATATAAGCATAATATGCCTAATAATATGAGTTAGATTGATAATAATAAGAGTAATGAGTATAGTAATTGTCGTCCTATCGATCATATAAGCATAATATGGCTAATAATATGAGTTAGATTGATAATAATAAGAGTAATGAGTATAGTAATTGTCGTCCTATCGATCATATAAGCATAATATGGCTAATAATATGAGTTAGATTGATAATAATAAGAGTAATGAGTATAGTAATTGTCGTCCTATCGATCATATAAGCATAATATGGCTAATAAAATGAGTTAGATTGATAATAATAAGAGTAATGAGTATAGTTATTGTCGTCCTATCGATCATATAAGCATAATACGGCTAATAATATGAGTTAGATTGAAAATAATAAGAGTAATAAGTATAGTAATTGTCGTTCTATCGGTCATATAACCATAATATGGCAAATAATATGAGTTAGTTTGATAACAGTGAGTGTAATAAGTATAGTAATTGTCGTTATATCGATCATATAAGCATAATATGGCTAATAATATGATTTAGATTGATAATGATAAGAGTCATGAGTATAGTAATTGTCGTCCTATCGATCATATAAGCATAATATGGCTAATAATATGAGTTAGATTGATAATAATAAGAGTAATGAGTATAGTAATTGTCGTCCTATCGATCATATAAGCATAATATGGCTAATAATATGAGTTAGATTGATAATAATAAGAGTAATGAGTATAGTAATTGTCGTCCTATCGATCATATAAGCATAATATGGCTAATAATATGAGTTAGATTGATAATAATAAGAGTAATGAGTATAGTAATTGTCGTCCTATCGATTACATAAGCATAATATGGCTAATAATATGAGTTAGATTGATAATAATAAGAGTAATGAGTATAGTAATTGTCGTCCTATCGATCATATAAGCATAATATGGCTAATAATATGAGTTAGATTGATAATAATATTAGTAATGAGTATAGTTATTGTCGTCCTATCGATCATATAAGCATAATATGGCTAATAATATGAGTTAGATTGATAATAATAAGAGTAATGAGTATAGTAATTGTCGTCCTATCGATCATATAAGCATAATATGGCTAATAATATGAGTTAGATTGATAATAATAAGAGTAATGAGTATAGTAATTGTCGTCCTATCGATTACATAAGCATAATATGGCTAATAATATGAGTTAGATTGATAATAATAAGAGTAATAAGTATAGTAATTGTCGTTCTATCGATCATATAAGCACAATATGGCTAATAATATGAGTTAGATTGATAACAATGAGAGTAATAAGTATATTAATTGTCGTTATATCGATCATATAAGCATAATATGCCTAATAATATGAGTTAGATTGATAACAATAAGAGTAATGAGTATAGTAATTGTCGTCCTATCGATCATACAAGCATAATATAGCTAATAATATGAGTTAGATTGATAATAATAAGAGTAATAAGTATAGTAATTGTCGTTCTATCGGTCATATAACCATAATATGGCTAATAATATGAGTTAGTTTGATATCAGTGAGTGTAATAAGTATAGTAATTGTCGTTATATCGATCATATAAGCATAATATGGCTAATAATATGATTTAGATTGATAATGATAAGAGTCATGAGTATAGTAATTGTCGTCCTATCGATCATATAAGCATAATATGGCTAATAATATGAGTTAGATTAATAATAATAAGAGTAATGAGTATAGTAATTGTCGTCCTATCGATCATATAAGCATAATATGGCTAATAATATGAGTTAGATTGATAATAATAAGAGTAATGAGTATAGTAATTGTCGTCCTATCGATCATATAAGCATAATATGGCTAATAATATGAGTTGGATTGATAATAATAAGAGTAATAAGTATAGTAATTGTCGTTCTATCGATCATATAAGCACAATATGGCTAATAATATGAGTTAGTTTGATAACAGTGAGTGTAATAAGTATAGTAATTGTAGTTATATCGATCATATAAGCATAATATGGCTAATAATATGATTTAGATTGATAATGATAAGAGTCATGAGTATAGTAATTGTCGTTCTATCGGTCATATAACCATAATATGGCTAATAATATGAGTTAGTTTGATAACAGTGAGTGTAATAAGTATAGTAATTGTCGTTATATCGATCATATAAGCATAATATGGCTAATAATATGAGTTAGATTGATAATAATAAGAGTAATGAGTATAGTAATTGTCGCCCTATCGATCATATAAGCATAATATGGCTAATAATATGAGTTAGATTGATAACAGTGAGTGTAATAAGTATAGTAATTGCCGTTATATCGATCATATAAGCATAATATGGCTAATAATATGAGTTAGATTGATAATAATAAGAGTAATGAGTATAGTAATTGTCGTCCTATCGATCATATAAGCATAATATGGCTAATAATATGAGTTAGATTGATAATAATAAGAGTAATAAGTATAGTAATTGTCGTTGTATCGGTCATATAACCATAATATGGCTAATAATATGAGTTAGTTTGATAACAGTGAGTGTAATAAGTATAGTAATTGTCGTTATATCGATCATATAAGCATAATATGGCTAATAATATGATTTAGATTGATAATGATAAGAGTCATGAGTATAGTAATTGTCGTCCTATCGATCATATAAGCATAATATGGCTAATAATATGAGTTAGATTGATAATAATAAGAGTAATGAGTATAGTAATTGTCGTCCTATCGATCATATAAGCATAATATGGCTAATAATATGAGTTAGATTCATAATAATAAGAGTAATGAGTATAGTAATTGTCGTCCTATCGATCATATAAGCATAATATGGCTAATAATATGAGTTAGATTGATAATAATAAGAGTAATGAGTATAGTAATTGTCGTCCTATCGATTACATAAGCATAATATGGCTAATAATATGAGTTAGATTGATAATAATAAGAGTAATGGGTATAGTAATTGTCGTCCTATCGATCATATAAGCATAATATGGCTAATAATATGAGTTAGATTGATAATAATAAGAGTAATGAGTATAGTTATTGTCGTCCTATCGATCATATAAGCATAATATGGCTAATAATATGAGTTAGATTGATAATAATAAGAGTAATAAGTATAGTAATTGTCGTTCTATCGGTCATATAACCATAATATGGCTAATAATATGAGTTAGTTTGATAACAGTGAGTGTAATAAGTATAGTAATTGTCGTTATATCGATCATATAAGCATAATATGGCTAATAATATGAGTTAGATTGATAATAATAAGAGTAATAAGTATAGTAATTGTCGTTCTATCGGTCATATAACCATAATATGGCTAGTAATATGAGTTGGATTGATAACAGTGAGTGTAATAAGTATAGTAATTGTCGTTATATCGATCATATAAGCATAATATGCCTAATAATATGAGTTAGATTGATAATAATAAGAGTAATGAGTATAGTAATTGTCGTCCTATCGATCATATAAGCATAATATGGCTAATAATATGAGTTAGATTGATAATAATAAGAGTAATGATTATAGTAATTGTCGTCCTATCGATCATATAAGAATAATATGGCTAATAATATGAGTTGGATTGATAATAATAAGAGTAATAAGTATAGTAATTGTCGTTCTATCGATCATATAAGCACAATATGGCTAATAATATGAGTTAGATTGATAATAATGAGAGTAATATGTATAGTAATTGTCGTCCTATCGATCATATAAGCATAATATGGCTAATAATGTGAGTTAGATTGATAATAATAAGAGTAATAAGTATAGTAATTGTCGTTCTATCGATCATATAAGCATAATATGGCTAATAATATGAGTTAGATTGATAATAATAAGAGTAATAAGCATAGTAATTGTCGTGCTATCGGTCATATAACCATAATGTGGCTAATAATATGAGTTAGATTGATAATAATAAGAGTAATGAGTATAGTTATTGTCGTCCTATCGATCATATAAGCATAATATGGCTAATAATATGAGTTAGATTAATAATAATAAGAGTAATAAGTATAGTAATTGTCGCTCTATCGGTCATATAACCATAATATGGCTAATAATATGAGTTAGTTTGATAACAGTGAGTGTAATAAGTATAGTAATTGTCGTTATATCGATCATATAAGCATAATATGGCTAATAATATGATTTAGATTGATAATGATAAGAGTCATGAGTATAGTAATTGTCGTCCTATCGATCATATAAGCATAATATGGCTAATAATATGAGTTAGATTGATAATAATAAGAGTAATGAGTATAGTAATTGTCGTCCTATCGATCATATAAGCATAATATGGCTAATAATATGAGTTAGATTGATAATAATAAGAGTAATGAGTATAGTAATTGTCGTCCTATCGATTACATAAGCATAATATGGGTAATAATATGAGTTAGATTGATAATAATAAGAGTAATGATTATAGTAATTGTCGTCCTATCGATCATATAAGCATAATATGGCTAATAATATGAGTTGGATTGATAATAATAAGAGTAATAAGTATAGTAATTGTCGTTCTATCGATCATATAAGCACAATATGGCTAATAATATGAGTTAGATTGATAATAATGAGAGTAATATGTATAGTAATTGTCGTCCTATTGATCATATAAGCATAATATGGCTAATAATGTGAGTTAGATTGATAATAATAAGAGTAATAAGTATAGTAATTGTCGTTCTATCGGTCGTATAACCATAATATGGCTAATAATATGAGTTAGTTTGATAACAGTGAGTGTAATAAGTATAGTAATTGTCGTTATATCGATCATATAAGCATAATATGGCTAATAATATGATTTAGATTGATAATGATAAGAGTCATGAGTATAGTAATTGTCGTCCTATCGATCATATAAGCATAATATGGCTAATAATATGAGTTAGATTGATAATAATAAGAGTAATGAGTATAGTAATTGTCGTCCTATCGATCATATAAGCATAATATGGCTAATAATATGAGTTAGATTGATAATAATAAGAGTAATGAGTATAGTAATTGTCGTCCTATCGATTACATAAGCATAATATGGCTAATAATATGAGATAGATTGATAATAATAAGAGTAATGATTATAGTAATTGTCGTCCTATCGATCATATCAGAATAATATGGCTAATAATATGAGTTGGATTGATAATAATAAGAGTAATAAGTATAGTAATTGTCGTTCTATCGATCATATAAGCACAATATGGCTAATAATATGAGTTAGATTGCTAATAATGAGAGTAATATGTATAGTAATTGTCGTCCTATCGATCATATAAGCATAATATGGCTAATAATGTGAGTTAGATTGATAATAATAAGAGTAATAAGTATAGTAATTGTCGTTCTATCGATCATATAAGCATAATATGGCTAATAATATGAGTTAGATTGATAATAATAAGAGTAATGAGTATAGTAATTGTCGTCCTATCGATTACATAAGCATAATATGGCTAATAATATGAGTTAGATTGATAATAATAAGAGTAATGGGTATAGTAATTGTCGTCCTATCGATCATATAAGCATAATATGGCTAATAATATGAGTTAGATTGATAATAATAAGAGTAATGAGTATAGTTATTGTCGTCCTATCGATCATATAAGCATAATATGGCTAATAATATGAGTTAGATTGATAATAATAAGAGTAATAAGTATAGTAATTGTCGTTCTATCGGTCATATAACCATAATATGGCTAATAATATGAGTTAGTTTGATAACAGTGAGTGTAATAAGTATAGTAATTGTCGTTATATCGATCATATAAGCATAATATGGCTAATAATATGAGTTAGATTGATAATAATAAGAGTAATAAGTATAGTAATTGTCGTTCTATCGGTCATATAACCATAATATGGCTAGTAATATGAGTTGGATTGATAACAGTGAGTGTAATAAGTATAGTAATTGTCGTTATATCGATCATATAAGCATAATATGCCTAATAATATGAGTTAGATTGATAATAATAAGAGTAATGAGTATAGTAATTGTCGTCCTATCGATCATATAAGCATAATATGGCTAATAATATGAGTTAGATTGATAATAATAAGAGTAATGATTATAGTAATTGTCGTCCTATCGATCATATAAGAATAATATGGCTAATAATATGAGTTAGATTGATAATAATAAGAGTAATGGGTATAGTAATTGTCGTCCTATCGATCATATAAGCATAATATGGCTAGTAATATGAGTTAGATTGATAATAATAAGAGTAATGAGTATAGTAATTGTCGTCCTATCGATTACATAAGCATAATATGGCTAATAATATGAGTTAGATTGATAATAATAAGAGTAATGATTATAGTAATTGTCGTCCTATCGATCATATAAGCATAATATGGCTAATAATATGAGTTGGATTGATAATAATAAGAGTAATAAGTATAGTAATTGTCGTTCTATCGATCATATAAGCACAATATGGCTAATAATATGAGTTAGATTGATAATAATGAGAGTAATATGTATAGTAATTGTCGTCCTATTGATCATATAAGCATAATATGGCTAATAATGTGAGTTAGATTGATAATAATAAGAGTAATAAGTATAGTAATTGTCGTTCTATCGATCATATAAGCATAATATGGCTAATAATATGAGTTAGATTGATAATAATAAGAGTAATAAGCATAGTAATTGTCGTGCTATCGGTCATATAACCATAATATGGCTAATAATATGAGTTAGATTGATAATAATGAGTGTAATAAGTATAGTAATTGTCGTTATATCGATCATATAAGCATAATATGGCTAATAATATGATTTAGATTGATAATGATAAGAGTAATCAGTATAGTAATTGTCGTCCTATCGATCATATAAGCATAATATGGCTAATAATATGAGTTAGATTGATAATAATAAGAGTAATAAGTATAGTAATTGTCGTTCTATCGGTCATATAACCATAATATGGCTAATAATATGAGTTAGATTGATAATAGTGAGTGTAATAAGTATAGTAATTGTCGTTCTATCGGTCATATAACCATAATATGGCCAATAATATGAGTTAGTTTGATAACAGTGAGTGTAATAAGTATAGTAATTGTCGTTATATCGATCATATAAGCATAATATGACTAATAATATGATTTAGATTGATAATGATAAGAGTAATGAGTATAGTAATTGTCGTCCTATCGATCATATAAGCATAATATGGCTAATAATATGAGTTAGATTGATAATAATGAGAGTAATAAGTATAGTAATTGTCGTTCTATCGGTCATATAACCATAATATGGCTAATAATATGAGTTAGATTGATAATAATGAGAGTAATAAGTATAGTAATTGTCGTTATATCGATCATATAAGCATAATATGGCTAATAATATGAGTTAGATTGATAATAATAAGAGTAATGAGTATAGTAATTGTCGTCCTATCGATCATATAAGCATAATATGGCTAATAATATGAGTTAGATTGATAATAATAAGAGTAATAAGTATAGTAATTGTCGTTCTATCGGTCATATCACCATAATATGGCTAATAATATGAGTTAGATTGATAATAATGAGAGTAATAAGTATAGTAATTGTCGTTATATCGATCATATAAGCATAATATGGCTAATAATATGAGTTAGATTGATAATAATAAGAGTAATGAGTATAGTAATTGTCGTCCTATCGGTCATATAACCATAATATGGCTAATAATATGAGTTAGATTGATAATAGTGAGTGTAGTAAGTATAGTAATTGTCGTTCTATCGGTCATATAACCATAATATGGGTAATAATATGAGTTAGTTTTGATAACAGTGAGTGTAATAAGCATAGTAATTGTCGTTATATCGATCATATAAGCATAATATGGCTAATAATATGAGTTAGATTGATAATAATAAGAGTAATGAGTATAGTAATTGTCGTCCTATCGATCATATAAGCATAATATGGCTAATAATATGAGTTAGATTGATAATAATAAGAGTAATGAGTATAGTAATTGTCGTCCTATCGATTACATAAGCATAATATGGCTAATAATATGAGTTAGATTGATAATAATAAGAGTAATGGGCATAGTAATTGTCGTCCTATCGATCATATAAGCATAATATGGCTAATAATATGAGTTAGATTGATAATAATAAGAGTAATGAGTATAGTTATTGTCGTCCTATCGATCATATAAGCATAATATGGCTAATAATATGAGTTAGATTGATAATAATAAGAGTAATAAGTATAGTAATTGTCGTTCTATCGGTCATATAACCATAATATGGCTAATAATATGAGTTAGTTTGATAACAGTGAGTGTAATAAGTATAGTAATTGTCGTTATATCGATCATATAAGCATAATATGGCTAATAATATGAGTTAGATTGATAATAATAAGAGTAATAAGTATAGTAATTGTCGTTCTATCGGTCATATAACCATAATATGGCTAGTAATATGAGTTGGATTGATAACAGTGAGTGTAATAAGTATAGTAATTGTCGTTATATCGATCATATAAGCATAATATGCCTAATAATATGAGTTAGATTGATAATAATAAGAGTAATGAGTATAGTAATTGTCGTCCTATCGATCATATAAGCATAATATGGCTAATAATATGAGTTAGATTGATAATAATAAGAGTAATGATTATAGTAATTGTCGTCCTATCGATCATATAAGAATAATATGGCTAATAATATGAGTTGGATTGATAATAATAAGAGTAATAAGTATAGTAATTGTCGTTCTATCGATCATATAAGCACAATATGGCTAATAATATGAGTTAGATTGATAATAATGAGAGTAATATGTATAGTAATTGTCGTCCTATCGATTACATAAGCATAATATGGGTAATAATATGAGTTAGATTGATAATAATAAGAGTAATGATTATAGTAATTGTCGTCCTATCGATCATATAAGCATAATATGGCTAATAATATGAGTTGGATTGATAATAATAAGAGTAATAAGTATAGTAATTGTCGTTCTATCGATCATATAAGCACAATATGGCTAATAATATGAGTTAGATTGATAATAATGAGAGTAATATGTATAGTAATTGTCGTCCTATCGATCATATAAGCATAATATGGCTAATAATGTGAGTTAGATTGATAATAATAAGAGTAATAAGTATAGTAATTGTCGTTCTATCGGTCATATAACCATAATATGGCTAATAATATGAGTTAGTTTGATAACAGTGAGTGTAATAAGTATAGTAATTGTCGTTATATCGATCATATAAGCATAATATGGCTAATAATATGATTTAGATTGATAATGATAAGAGTCATGAGTATAGTAATTGTCGTCCTATCGATCATATAAGCATAATATGGCTAATAATATGAGTTAGATTGATAATAATATGAGTAATGAGTATAGTAATTGTCGTCCTATCGATCATATAAGCATAATATGGCTAATAATATGAGTTAGATTGATAATAATAAGAGTAATGAGTATAGTAATTGTCGTCCTATCGATTACATAAGCATAATATGGCTAATAATATGAGATAGATTGATAATAATAAGAGTAATGATTATAGTAATTGTCGTCCTATCGATCATATCAGAATAATATGGCTAATAATATGAGTTGGATTGATAATAATAAGAGTAATAAGTATAGTAATTGTCGTTCTATCGATCATATAAGCACAATATGGCTAATAATATGAGTTAGATTGCTAATAATGAGAGTAATATGTATAGTAATTGTCGTCCTATCGATCATATAAGCATAATATGGCTAATAATGTGAGTTAGATTGATAATAATAAGAGTAATAAGTATAGTAATTGTCGTTCTATCGATCATATAAGCATAATATGGCTAATAATATGAGTTAGATTGATAATAATAAGAGTAATGAGTATAGTAATTGTCGTCCTATCGATTACATAAGCATAATATGGCTAATAATATGAGTTAGATTGATAATAATAAGAGTAATGGGTATAGTAATTGTCGTCCTATCGATCATATAAGCATAATATGGCTAATAATATGAGTTAGATTGATAATAATAAGAGTAATGAGTATAGTTATTGTCGTCCTATCGATCATATAAGCATAATATGGCTAATAATATGAGTTAGATTGATAATAATAAGAGTAATAAGTATAGTAATTGTCGTTCTATCGGTCATATAACCATAATATGGCTAATAATATGAGTTAGTTTGATAACAGTGAGTGTAATAAGTATAGTAATTGTCGTTATATCGATCATATAAGCATAATATGGCTAATAATATGAGTTAGATTGATAATAATAAGAGTAATAAGTATAGTAATTGTCGTTCTATCGGTCATATAACCATAATATGGCTAGTAATATGAGTTGGATTGATAACAGTGAGTGTAATAAGTATAGTAATTGTCGTTATATCGATCATATAAGCATAATATGCCTAATAATATGAGTTAGATTGATAATAATAAGAGTAATGAGTATAGTAATTGTCGTCCTATCGATCATATAAGCATAATATGGCTAATAATATGAGTTAGATTGATAATAATAAGAGTAATGATTATAGTAATTGTCGTCCTATCGATCATATAAGAATAATATGGCTAATAATATGAGTTAGATTGATAATAATAAGAGTAATGGGTATAGTAATTGTCGTCCTATCGATCATATAAGCATAATATGGCTAGTAATATGAGTTAGATTGATAATAATAAGAGTAATGAGTATAGTAATTGTCGTCCTATCGATTACATAAGCATAATATGGCTAATAATATGAGTTAGATTGATAATAATAAGAGTAATGATTATAGTAATTGTCGTCCTATCGATCATATAAGCATAATATGGCTAATAATATGAGTTGGATTGATAATAATAAGAGTAATAAGTATAGTAATTGTCGTTCTATCGATCATATAAGCACAATATGGCTAATAATATGAGTTAGATTGATAATAATGAGAGTAATATGTATAGTAATTGTCGTCCTATTGATCATATAAGCATAATATGGCTAATAATGTGAGTTAGATTGATAATAATAAGAGTAATAAGTATAGTAATTGTCGTTCTATCGATCATATAAGCATAATATGGCTAATAATATGAGTTAGATTGATAATAATAAGAGTAATAAGCATAGTAATTGTCGTGCTATCGGTCATATAACCATAATATGGCTAATAATATGAGTTAGATTGATAATAATGAGTGTAATAAGTATAGTAATTGTCGTTATATCGATCATATAAGCATAATATGGCTAATAATATGATTTAGATTGATAATGATAAGAGTAATCAGTATAGTAATTGTCGTCCTATCGATCATATAAGCATAATATGGCTAATAATATGAGTTAGATTGATAATAATAAGAGTAATAAGTATAGTAATTGTCGTTCTATCGGTCATATAACCATAATATGGCTAATAATATGAGTTAGATTGATAATAGTGAGTGTAATAAGTATAGTAATTGTCGTTCTATCGGTCATATAACCATAATATGGCCAATAATATGAGTTAGTTTGATAACAGTGAGTGTAATAAGTATAGTAATTGTCGTTATATCGATCATATAAGCATAATATGACTAATAATATGATTTAGATTGATAATGATAAGAGTAATGAGTATAGTAATTGTCGTCCTATCGATCATATAAGCATAATATGGCTAATAATATGAGTTAGATTGATAATAATGAGAGTAATAAGTATAGTAATTGTCGTTCTATCGGTCATATAACCATAATATGGCTAATAATATGAGTTAGATTGATAATAATGAGAGTAATAAGTATAGTAATTGTCGTTATATCGATCATATAAGCATAATATGGCTAATAATATGAGTTAGATTGATAATAATAAGAGTAATGAGTATAGTAATTGTCGTCCTATCGATCATATAAGCATAATATGGCTAATAATATGAGTTAGATTGATAATAATAAGAGTAATAAGTATAGTAATTGTCGTTCTATCGGTCATATCACCATAATATGGCTAATAATATGAGTTAGATTGATAATAATGAGAGTAATAAGTATAGTAATTGTCGTTATATCGATCATATAAGCATAATATGGCTAATAATATGAGTTAGATTGATAATAATAAGAGTAATGAGTATAGTAATTGTCGTCCTATCGGTCATATAACCATAATATGGCTAATAATATGAGTTAGATTGATAATAGTGAGTGTAGTAAGTATAGTAATTGTCGTTCTATCGGTCATATAACCATAATATGGGTAATAATATGAGTTAGTTTTGATAACAGTGAGTGTAATAAGCATAGTAATTGTCGTTATATCGATCATATAAGCATAATATGGCTAATAATATGAGTTAGATTGATAATAATAAGAGTAATGAGTATAGTAATTGTCGTCCTATCGATCATATAAGCATAATATGGCTAATAATATGAGTTAGATTGATAATAATAAGAGTAATGAGTATAGTAATTGTCGTCCTATCGATTACATAAGCATAATATGGCTAATAATATGAGTTAGATTGATAATAATAAGAGTAATGGGCATAGTAATTGTCGTCCTATCGATCATATAAGCATAATATGGCTAATAATATGAGTTAGATTGATAATAATAAGAGTAATGAGTATAGTTATTGTCGTCCTATCGATCATATAAGCATAATATGGCTAATAATATGAGTTAGATTGATAATAATAAGAGTAATAAGTATAGTAATTGTCGTTCTATCGGTCATATAACCATAATATGGCTAATAATATGAGTTAGTTTGATAACAGTGAGTGTAATAAGTATAGTAATTGTCGTTATATCGATCATATAAGCATAATATGGCTAATAATATGAGTTAGATTGATAATAATAAGAGTAATAAGTATAGTAATTGTCGTTCTATCGGTCATATAACCATAATATGGCTAGTAATATGAGTTGGATTGATAACAGTGAGTGTAATAAGTATAGTAATTGTCGTTATATCGATCATATAAGCATAATATGCCTAATAATATGAGTTAGATTGATAATAATAAGAGTAATGAGTATAGTAATTGTCGTCCTATCGATCATATAAGCATAATATGGCTAATAATATGAGTTAGATTGATAATAATAAGAGTAATGATTATAGTAATTGTCGTCCTATCGATCATATAAGAATAATATGGCTAATAATATGAGTTGGATTGATAATAATAAGAGTAATAAGTATAGTAATTGTCGTTCTATCGATCATATAAGCACAATATGGCTAATAATATGAGTTAGATTGATAATAATGAGAGTAATATGTATAGTAATTGTCGTCCTATCGATTACATAAGCATAATATGGGTAATAATATGAGTTAGATTGATAATAATAAGAGTAATGATTATAGTAATTGTCGTCCTATCGATCATATAAGCATAATATGGCTAATAATATGAGTTGGATTGATAATAATAAGAGTAATAAGTATAGTAATTGTCGTTCTATCGATCATATAAGCACAATATGGCTAATAATATGAGTTAGATTGATAATAATGAGAGTAATATGTATAGTAATTGTCGTCCTATCGATCATATAAGCATAATATGGCTAATAATGTGAGTTAGATTGATAATAATAAGAGTAATAAGTATAGTAATTGTCGTTCTATCGGTCATATAACCATAATATGGCTAATAATATGAGTTAGTTTGATAACAGTGAGTGTAATAAGTATAGTAATTGTCGTTATATCGATCATATAAGCATAATATGGCTAATAATATGATTTAGATTGATAATGATAAGAGTCATGAGTATAGTAATTGTCGTCCTATCGATCATATAAGCATAATATGGCTAATAATATGAGTTAGATTGATAATAATAAGAGTAATGAGTATAGTAATTGTCGTCCTATCGATCATATAAGCATAATATGGCTAATAATATGAGTTAGATTGATAATAATAAGAGTAATGAGTATAGTAATTGTCGTCCTATCGATTACATAAGCATAATATGGCTAATAATATGAGATAGATTGATAATAATAAGAGTAATGATTATAGTAATTGTCGTCCTATCGATCATATCAGAATAATATGGCTAATAATATGAGTTGGATTGATAATAATAAGAGTAATAAGTATAGTAATTGTCGTTCTATCGATCATATAAGCACAATATGGCTAATAATATGAGTTAGATTGCTAATAATGAGAGTAATATGTATAGTAATTGTCGTCCTATCGATCATATAAGCATAATATGGCTAATAATGTGAGTTAGATTGATAATAATAAGAGTAATAAGTTTAGTAATTGTCGTTCTATCGATCATATAAGCATAATATGGCTAATAATATGAGTTAGATTGATAATAATAAGAGTAATAAGCATAGTAATTGTCGTGCTATCGGTCATATAACCATAATGTGGCTAATAATATGAGTTAGATTGATAATAATAAGAGTAATGAGTATAGTTATTGTCGTCCTATCGATCATATAAGCATAATATGGCTAATAATATGAGTTAGATTGATAATAATAAGAGTAATAAGTATAGTAATTGTCGTTCTATCGGTCATATAACCATAATATGGCTAATAATATGAGTTAGTTTGATAACAGTGAGTGTAATAAGTATAGTAATTGTCGTTATATCGATCATATAAGCATAATATGGCTAATAATATGATTTAGATTGATAATGATAAGAGTCATGAGTATAGTAATTGTCGTCCTATCGATCATATAAGCATAATATGGCTAATAATATGAGTTAGATTGATAATAATAAGAGTAATGAGTATAGTAATTGTCGTCCTATCGATCATATAAGCATAATATGGCTAATAATATGAGTTAGATTGATAATAATAAGAGTAATGAGTATAGTAATTGTCGTCCTATCGATTACATAAGCATAATATGGGTAATAATATGAGTTAGATTGATAATAATAAGAGTAATGATTATAGTAATTGTCGTCCTATCGATCATATAAGCATAATATGGCTAATAATATGAGTTGGATTGATAATAATAAGAGTAATAAGTATAGTAATTGTCGTTCTATCGATCATATAAGCACAATATGGCTAATAATATGAGTTAGATTGATAATAATGAGAGTAATATGTATAGTAATTGTCGTCCTATTGATCATATAAGCATAATATGGCTAATAATGTGAGTTAGATTGATAATAATAAGAGTAATAAGTATAGTAATTGTCGTTCTATCGGTCATATAACCATAATATGGCTAATAATATGAGTTAGTTTGATAACAGTGAGTGTAATAAGTATAGTAATTGTCGTTATATCGATCATATAAGCATAATATGGCTAATAATATGATTTAGATTGATAATGATAAGAGTCATGAGTATAGTAATTGTCGTCCTATCGATCATATAAGCATAATATGGCTAATAATATGAGTTAGATTGATAATAATAAGAGTAATGAGTATAGTAATTGTCGTCCTATCGATCATATAAGCATAATATGGCTAATAATATGAGTTAGATTGATAATAATAAGAGTAATGAGTATAGTAATTGTCGTCCTATCGATTACATAAGCATAATATGGCTAATAATATGAGATAGATTGATAATAATAAGAGTAATGATTATAGTAATTGTCGTCCTATCGATCATATCAGAATAATATGGCTAATAATATGAGTTGGATTGATAATAATAAGAGTAATAAGTATAGTAATTGTCGTTCTATCGATCATATAAGCACAATATGGCTAATAATATGAGTTAGATTGCTAATAATGAGAGTGATATGTATAGTAATTGTCGTCCTATCGATCATATAAGCATAATATGGCTAATAATGTGAGTTAGATTGATAATAATAAGAGTAATAAGTATAGTAATTGTCGTTCTATCGATCATATAAGCATAATATGGCTAATAATATGAGTTAGATTGATAATAATAAGAGTAATAAGCATAGTAATTGTCGTGCTATCGGTCATATAACCATAATATGGCTAATAATATGAGTTAGATTGATAATAATAAGAGTAATGAGTATAGTTATTGTCGTCCTATCGATCATATAAGCATAATATGGCTAATAATATGAGTTAGATTGATAATAATAAGAGTAATAAGTATAGTAATTGTCGTTCTATCGGTCATATAACCATAATATGGCTAATAATATGAGTTAGTTTGATAACAGTGAGTGTAATAAGTATAGTAATTGTCGTTATATCGATCATATAAGCATAATATGGCTAATAATATGATTTAGATTGATAATGATAAGAGTCATGAGTATAGTAATTGTCGTCCTATCGATCATATAAGCATAATATGGCTAATAATATGAGTTAGATTGATAATAATAAGAGTAATGAGTATAGTAATTGTCGTCCTATCGATCATATAAGCATAATATGGCTAATAATATGAGTTAGATTGATAATAATAAGAGTAATGAGTATAGTAATTGTCGTCCTATCGATTACATAAGCATAATATGGCTAATAATATGAGTTAGATTGATAATAATAAGAGTAATGATTATAGTAATTGTCGTCCTATCGATCATATAAGCATAATATGGCTAATAATATGAGTTGGATTGATAATAATAAGAGTAATAAGTATAGTAATTGTCGTTCTATCGATCATATAAGCACAATATGGCTAATAATATGAGTTAGATTGATAATAATGAGAGTAATATGTATAGTAATTGTCGTCCTATTGATCATATAAGCATAATATGGCTAATAATGTGAGTTAGATTGATAATAATAACAGTAATAAGTATAGTAACTGTCGTTCTATCGATCATATAAGCATAATATGGCTAATAATATGAGTTAGATTGATAATAATAAGAGTAATAAGCATAGTAATTGTCGTGCTATCGGTCATATAACCATAATATGGCTAATAATATGAGTTAGATTGATAATAGTGAGTGTAATAAGTATAGTAATTGTCGTTCTATCGGTCATATAACCATAATATGGCCAATAATATGAGTTAGTTTGATAACAGTGAGTGTAATAAGTATAGTAATTGTCGTTATATCGATCATATAAGCATAATATGACTAATAATATGATTTAGATTGATAATGATAAGAGTAATGAGTATAGTAATTGTCGTCCTATCGATCATATAAGCATAATATGGCTAATAATATGAGTTAGATTGATAATAATGAGAGTAATAAGTATAGTAATTGTCGTTCTATCGGTCATATAACCATAATATGGCTAATAATATGAGTTAGATTGATAATAATGAGAGTAATAAGTATAGTAATTGTCGTTATATCGATCATATAAGCATAATATGGCTAATAATATGAGTTAGATTGATAATAATAAGAGTAATGAGTATAGTAATTGTCGTCCTATCGATCATATAAGCATAATATGGCTAATAATATGAGTTAGATTGATAATAATAAGAGTAATAAGTATAGTAATTGTCGTTCTATCGGTCATATCACCATAATATGGCTAATAATATGAGTTAGATTGATAATAATGAGAGTAATAAGTATAGTAATTGTCGTTATATCGATCATATAAGCATAATATGGCTAATAATATGAGTTAGATTGATAATAATAAGAGTAATGAGTATAGTAATTGTCGTCCTATCGATCATATAAGCATAATATGGCTAATAATATGAGTTAGATTGATAATAATAAGAGTAATAAGTATAGTAATTGTCGTTCTATCGGTCATATCACCATAATATGGCTAATAATATGAGTTAGATTGATAATGATAAGAGTAATCAGTATAGTAATTGTCGTCCTATCGATCATATAAGCATAATATGGCTAATAATATGAGTTAGATTGATAATAATAAGAGTAATAAGTATAGTAATTGTCGTTCTATCGGTCATATAACCATAATATGGCTAATAATATGAGTTAGATTGATAATAGTGAGTGTAATAAGTATAGTAATTGTCGTTCTATCGGTCATATAACCATAATATGGCCAATAATATGAGTTAGTTTGATAACAGTGAGTGTAATAAGTATAGTAATTGTCGTTATATCGATCATATAAGCATAATATGACTAATAATATGATTTAGATTGATAATGATAAGAGTAATGAGTATAGTAATTGTCGTCCTATCGATCATATAAGCATAATATGGCTAATAATATGAGTTAGATTGATAATAATGAGAGTAATAAGTATAGTAATTGTCGTTCTATCGGTCATATAACCATAATATGGCTAATAATATGAGTTAGATTGATAATAATGAGAGTAATAAGTATAGTAATTGTCGTTATATCGATCATATAAGCATAATATGGCTAATAATATGAGTTAGATTGATAATAATAAGAGTAATGAGTATAGTAATTGTCGTCCTATCGATCATATAAGCATAATATGGCTAATAATATGAGTTAGATTGATAATAATAAGAGTAATAAGTATAGTAATTGTCGTTCTATCGGTCATATCACCATAATATGGCTAATAATATGAGTTAGATTGATAATAATGAGAGTAATAAGTATAGTAATTGTCGTTATATCGATCATATAAGCATAATATGGCTAATAATATGAGTTAGATTGATAATAATAAGAGTAATGAGTATAGTAATTGTCGTCCTATCGGTCATATAACCATAATATGGCTAATAATATGAGTTAGATTGATAATAGTGAGTGTAGTAAGTATAGTAATTGTCGTTCTATCGGTCATATAACCATAATATGGGTAATAATATGAGTTAGTTTTGATAACAGTGAGTGTAATAAGCATAGTAATTGTCGTTATATCGATCATATAAGCATAATATGGCTAATAATATGAGTTAGATTGATAATAATAAGAGTAATGAGTATAGTAATTGTCGTCCTATCGATCATATAAGCATAATATGGCTAATAATATGAGTTAGATTGATAATAATAAGAGTAATAAGTATAGTAATTGTCGTTCTATCGGTCATATAACCATAATATGGCTAATAATATGAGTTAGATTGATAATAGTGAGTGTAATAAGTATAGTAATTGTCGTTCTATCGGTCATATAACCATAATATGGCCAATAATATGAGTTAGTTTGATAACAGTGAGTGTAATAAGTATAGTAATTGTCGATATATCGATCATATAAGCATAATATGGCTAATAATATGATTTAGATTGATAATGATAAGAGTAATGAGTACAGTAATTGTCGTCCTATCGATCATATACGCATAATATGGCTAATAATATGAGTTAGATTGATAATAATAAGAGTAATGAGTATAGTAATTGTCGTCCTATCGTTCATATAACCATAATATGGCTAATAATATGAGTTAGATTGATAATAGTGAGTGTAATAAGTATAGTAATTGTCGTTCTATCGGTCATATAACCATAATATGGCTAATAATGTGAGTTAGTTTGATAACAGTGAGTGTAATAAGTATAGTAATTGTCGTTATATCGATCATATAAGCATAATATGGCTAATAATATGAGTTAGATTGATAATAATAAGAGTAATGAGTATAGTAATTGTCGTCCTATCGATCATATAAGCATAATATGGCTAATAATATGAGTTAGATTGATAATAATAAGAGTAATAAGTATAGTAATTGTCGTTCTATCGGTCATATCACCATAATATGGCTAATAATATGAGTTAGATTGATAATAGTGAGTGTAATAAGTATAGTAATTGTCGTTCTATCGGTCATATAACCATAATATGGCTAATAATATGAGTTAGTTTGATAACAGTGAGTGTAATAAGTATAGTAATTGTCGTTATATCGATCATATAAGCATAATATGGCTAATAATGTGATTTAGATTGATAATAATAAGAGTAATGAGTATAGTAATTGTCGTCCTATCGATCATATAAGCATAATATGGCTAATAATATGAGTTAGATTGATAATAATAAGAGTAATGAGTATAGTAATTGTCGTCCTATCGATAATATAAGCATAATATGGCTAATAATATGAGTTAGATTGATAATAATAAGAGTAATGATTATAGTAATTGTCGTCCTATCGATCATATAAGCATAATATGGCTAATAATATGAGTTGGATTGATAATAATAAGAGTAATAAGTATAGTAATTGTCGTTCTATCGATCATATAAGCACAATATGGCTAATAATATGAGTTAGATTGATAATAATGAGAGTAATAAGTATAGTAATTGTCGTTATATCGATCATATAAGCATAATATGCCTAATAATATGAGTTAGATTGATAATAATAAGAGTAATGAGTATAGTAATTGTCGTCCTATCGATCATACAAGCATAATATGGCTAATAATATGAGTTAGATTGATAATAATAAGAGTAATGAGTATAGTAATTGTCGTCCTATCGATCATGTAAGCATAATATGGCTAATAATATGAGTTAGATTGATAATAATAAGAGTAATGAGTATAGTAATTGTCGTCCTATCGATCATATAAGCATAATATGGCTAATAATATGAGTTAGATTGATAATAATAAGAGTAATGAGTATAGTAATTGTCGTCCTATCGATCATATAAGCATAATATGGCTAATAATATGAGTTAGATTGATAATAATAAGAGTAATAAGTATAGTAATTGTCGTTCTATCGGTCATATAACCATAATATGGCTAATAATATGAGTTAGATTGATAATAGTGAGTGTAATAAGTATAGTAATTGTCGTTCTTTCGGTCATATAACCATAATATGGCTAATAATATGAGTTAGTTTGATAACAGTGAGTGTAATAAGTATAGTAATTGTCGTTCTATCGGTCATATAACCATAATATGGCTAATAATATGAGTTAGTTTGATAACAGTGAGTGTAATAAGTATAGTAATTGTCGTTCTATCGGTCATATAACCATAATATGGCTAATAATATGAGTTAGTTTGATAACAGTGAGTGTAATAAGTATAGTAATTGTCGTTATATCGATCATATAAGCATAATATGGCTAATAATATGATTTAGATTGATAATGATAAGAGTAATGAGTATAGTAATTGTCGTCCTATCGATCATATAAGCATAATATGGTTAATAATATGAGTTAGATTGATAATAATGAGAGTAATAAGTATAGTAATTGTCGTTCTATCGATCATATAAGCATAATATGGCTAATAATATGAGTTAGATTGATAATAATAAGAGTAATAAGCATAGTAATTGTCGTTCTATCGGTCATATAACCATAATATGGCTAATAATATGAGTTAGATTGATAATAATGAGAGTAATAAGTATAGTAATTGTCGTTATATCGATGATATAAGCATAATATGGCTAATAATATGAGTTAGATTGATAATAATAAGAGTAATGAGTATAGTAATTGTCGTCCTATCGATCATATAAGCATAATATGGCTAATAATATGAGTTAGATTGATAATAATAAGAGTAATAAGTATAGTAATTGTCGTTCTATCGGTCATATCACCATAATATGGCTAATAATATGAGTTAGATTGATAATAGTGAGTGTAATAAGTATAGTAATTGTCGTTCTATCGGTCATATAACCATAATATGGCTAATAATATGAGTTAGTTTGATAACAGTGAGTGTAATAAGTATAGTAATTGTCGGTATATCGATCATATAAGCATAATATGGCTAATAATATGATTTAGATAGATAATGATAACAGCACTGAGTATAGTAATTGTCGTCCTATCGATCATATAAGCATAATATGGCTAATAATATGAGTTAGATTGATAATAATAAGAGTAATAAGTATAGTAATTGTCGTTATATCGATCATATAAGCATAATACGGCTAATAATATGAGTTAGATTGATAATAATAAGAGTAATGAGTATAGTAATTGTCGTCCTATCGATCATATAAGCATAATATGGCTAATAATATGAGTTAGATTGATAATAATAAGAGTAATAAGTATAGTAATTGTCGTTCTATCGGTCATATCACCATAATATGGCTAATAATATGAGTTAGATTGATAATAATGAGAGTAATAAGTATAGTAATTGTCGTTATATCGATCATATAAGCATAATATGGCTAATAATATGAGTTAGATTGATAATAATAAGAGTAATGAGTATAGTAATTGTCGTCCTATCGATCATATAAGCATAATATGGCTAATAATATGAGTTAGATTGATAATAATAAGAGTAAGAAGTATAGTAATTGTCGTTCTATCGGTCATATCACCATAATATGGCTAATAATATGAGTTAGATTGATAATAGTGAGTGTAATAAGTATAGTAATTGTCGTTCTATCGGTCATATAACCATAATATGGCTAATAATATGAGTTAGTTTGATAACAGTGAGTGTAATAAGTATAGTAATTGTCGTTATATCGATCATATAAGCATAATATGGCTAATAATATGAGTTAGATTGATAATAATAAGAGTAATGAGTATAGTAATTGTCGTCCTATCGATTATATAAGCATAATATGGCTAATAATATGAGTTAGATTGATAATAATAAGAGTAATGATTATAGTAATTGTCGTCCTATCGATCATATAAGCATAATATGGTTAATAATATGAGTTAGATTGATAATAATGAGAGTAATAAGTATAGTAATTGTCGTTCTATCGATCATATAAGCATAATATGGCTAATAATATGAGTTAGATTGATAATAATAAGAGTAATAAGCATAGTAATTGTCGTTCTATCGGTCATATAACCATAATATGGCTAATAATATGAGTTAGATTGATAATAATAAGAGTAATAAGTATAGTAATTGTCGTTCTATCGGTCATATCACCATAATATGGCTAATAATATGAGTTAGATTGATAATAGTGAGTGTAATAAGTATAGTAATTGTCGTTCTATCGGTCATATAACCATAATATGGCTAATAATATGAGTTAGTTTGATAACAGTGAGTGTAATAAGTATAGTAATTGTCGGTATATCGATCATATAAGCATAATATGGCTAATAATATGATTTAGATAGATAATGATAAGAGCAATGAGTATAGTAATTGTCGTCCTATCGATCATATAAGCATAATATGGCTAATAATATGAGTTAGATTGATAATAATAAGAGTAATAAGTATAGTAATTGTCGTTATATCGATCATATAAGCATAATATGGCTAATAATATGAGTTAGATTGATAATAATAAGAGTAATGAGTATAGTAATTGTCGTCCTATCGATCATATAAGCATAATATGGCTAATAATATGAGTTAGATTGATAATAATAAGAGTAATAAGTATAGTAATTGTCGTTCTATCGGTCATATCACCATAATATGGCTAATAATATGAGTTAAATTGATAATAATGAGAGTAATATGTATAGTAATTGTCGTCCTATCGATCATATAAGCATAATATGGCTAATAATGTGAGTTAGATTGATAATAATAAGAGTAATAAGTATAGTAATTGTCGTTCTATCGATCATATAAGCACAATACGGCTAATAATATGAGTTAGATTGATAATAATGAGAGTAATAAGTATATTAATTGTCGTTATATCGATCATATAAGCATAATATGCCTAATAATATGAGTTAGATTGATAATAATAAGAGTAATGAGTATAGTAATTGTCGTCCTATCGATCATACAAGCATAATATGGCTAATAATATGAGTTAGATTGATAATAATAAGAGTAATGAGTATAGTTATTGTCGTCCTATCGATCATGTAAGCATAATATGGCTAATAATATGAGTTAGATTGATAATAATAAGAGTAATGAGTATAGTAATTGTCGTCCTATCGATCATAGAAGCATAATATGGCTAATAATATGAGTTAGATTGATAGTAATAAGAGTAATGAGTATAGTAATTGTCGTCCTATCGATCATATAAGCATATTATGGCTAATAATATGAGTTAGACTGATAATAATAAGAGTAATGAGTATAGTTATTGTCGTCCTATAGATCATATAAGCATAATATGGCTAATAATATGAGTTAGATTGATAATAATAAGAGTAATGAGTATAGTAATTGTCGTCCTATCGATCATATAAGCATAATATGGCTAATAATATGAGTTAGATTGATAATAATAAGAGTAATGAGTATAGTAATTGTCGTCCTATCGATTATATAAGCATAATATGGCTAATAATATGAGTTAGATTGATAATAATAAGAGTAATGATTATAGTAATTGTCGTCCTATCGATCATATAAGCATAATATGGCTAATAATATGAGTTGGATTGATAATAATAAGAGTAATAAGTATAGTAATTGTCGTTCTATCGATCATATAAGCACAATATGGCTAATAATATGAGTTAGATTGATAATAATGAGAGTAATATGTATAGTAATTGTCGTCCTATCGATCATATAAGCATAATATGGCTAATAATGTGAGTTAGATTGATAATAATAAGAGTAATAAGTATAGTAATTGTCGTTCTATCGATCATATTAGCACAATATGGCTAATAATATGAGTTAGATTGATAATAATGAGAGTAATAAGTATATTAATTGTCGTTATATCGATCATATAAGCATAATATGCCTAATAATATGAGTTAGATTGATAATAATAAGAGTAATGAGTATAGTAATTGTCGTCCTATCGATCATACAAGCATAATATGGCTAATAATATGAGTTAGATTGATAATAATAAGAGTAATGAGTATAGTAATTGTCGTCCTATCGATCATGTAAGCATAATATGGCTAATAATATGAGTTAGATTGATAATAATAAGAGTAATGAGTATAGTAATTGTCGTCCTATCGATCATAGAAGCATAATATGGCTAATAATATGAGTTAGATTGATAATAATAAGAGTAATGAGTATAGTAATTGTCGTCCTATCGATCATATAAGCATAATATTGCTAATAATATGAGTTAGACTGATAATAATAAGAGTAATGAGTATAGTTATTTTCGTCCTATCGATCATATAAGCATAATATGGCTAATAATATGAGTTAGATTGATAATAATAAGAGTAATGAGTATAGTAATTGTCGTCCTATCGATCATATAAGCATAATATGGCTAATAATATGAGTTAGATTGATAATAATAAGAGTAATAAGTATAGTAATTGTCGTTCTATCGGTCATATAACCATAATATGGCTAGTAATATGAGTTGGATTGATAACAGTGAGTGTAATAAGTATAGTAATTGTCGTTATATCGATCATATAAGCATAATATGCCTAATAATATGAGTTAGATTGATAATAATAAGAGTAATGAGTATAGTAATTGTCGTCCTATCGATCATATAAGCATAATATGGCTAATAATATGAGTTAGATTGATAATAATAAGAGTAATGAGTATAGTAATTGTCGTCCTATCGATCATATAAGCATAATATGGCTAATAATATGAGTTAGATTGATAATAATAAGAGTAATGAGTATAGTAATTGTCGTCCTATCGATCATATAAGCATAATATGGCTAATAATATGAGTTAGATTGATAATAATAAGAGTAATGAGTATAGTAATTGTCGTCCTATCGATTACATAAGCATAATATGGCTAATAATATGAGTTAGATTGATAATAATAAGAGTAATGATTATAGTAATTGTCGTCCTATCGATCATATAAGCATAATATGGCTAATAATATGAGTTGGATTGATAATAATAAGAGTAATAAGTATACTAATTGTCGTTCTATCGATCATATAAGCACAATATGGCTAATAATATAAGTTAGATTGATAATAATGAGAGTAATATGTATAGTAATTGTCGTCCTATCGATCATATAAGCATAATATGGCTAATAATGTGAGTTAGATTGATAATAATAAGAGTAATAAGTATAGTAATTGTCGTTCTATCGATCATATAAGCATAATATGGCTAATAATATGAGTTAGATTGATAATAATAAGAGTAATAAGCATAGTAATTGTCGTGCTATCGGTCATATAACCATAATATGGCTAATAATATGAGTTAGATTGATAATAATGAGTGTAATAAGTATAGTAATTGTCGTTATATCGATCATATAAGCATAATATGGCTAATAATATGATTTAGATTGATAATGATAAGAGTAATCAGTATAGTAATTGTCGTCCTATCGATCATATAAGCATAATATGGCTAATAATATGAGTTAGATTGATAATAATAAGAGTAATAAGTATAGTAATTGTCGTTCTATCGGTCATATAACCATAATATGGCTAATAATATGAGTTAGATTGATAATAATAAGAGTAATAAGTATAGTAATTGTCGTCCTATCGATCATATAAGCATAATATGGCTAATAATATGAGTTGGATTGATAATAATAAGAGTAATAAGTATAGTAATTGTCGTTATATCGATCATATAAGCATAATATAGCTAATAATATGATTTAGATTGATAATGATAAGAGTCATGAGTATAGTAATTGTCGTCCTATCGATCATATAAGCATAATATGGCTAATAATATGAGTTAGATTGATAATAATAAGAGTAATGAGTATAGTAATTGTCGTCCTATCGATCATATAAGCATAATATGGCTAATAATATGAGTTAGATTGATAATAATAAGAGTAATGAGTATAGTAATTGTCGTTATATCGATCATATAAGCATAATATAGCTAATAATATGATTTAGATTGATAATGATAAGAGTCATGAGTATAGTAATTGTCGTCCTATCGATCATATAAGCATAATATGGCTAATAATATGAGTTAGATTGATAATAATAAGAGTAATGAGTATAGTAATTGTCGTCCTATCGATCATATAAGCATAATATGGCTAATAATATGAGTTAGATTGATAATAATAAGAGTAATGAGTATAGTAATTGTCGTCCTATCGATTACATAAGCATAATATGGCTAATAATATGAGTTGGATTGATAATAATAAGAGTAATAAGTATAGTAATTGTCGTTCTATCGATCATATAAGCACAATATGGCTAATAATATGAGTTAGATTGATAATAATGAGAGTAATATGTATAGTAATTGTCGTCCTATCGATCATATAAGCATAATATGGCTAATAATGTGAGTTAGATTGATAATAATAAGAGTAATAAGTATAGTAATTGTCGTTCTATCGATCATATAAGCATAATATGGCTAATAATATGAGTTAGATTGATAATAATAAGAGTAATAAGCATAGTAATTGTCGTGCTATCGGTCATATAACCATAATATGGCTAATAATATGAGTTAGATTGATAATAATGAGTGTAATAAGTATAGTAATTGTCGTTATATCGATCATATAAGCATAATATGGCTAATAATATGATTTAGATTGATAATGATAAGAGTAATGAGTATAGTAATTGTCGTCCTACCGATCATATAAGCATAATATGGCTAATAATATGAGTTAGATTGATAATAATAAGAGTAATGAGTATAGTAATTGTCGTCCTATCGATTATATAAGCATAATATGGCTAATAATATGAGTTAGATTGATAATAATAAGAGTAATGATTATAGTAATTGTCGTCCTATCGATCATATAAGCATAATATGGCTAATAATATGAGTTGGATTGATAATAATGAGAGTAATAAGTATATTAATTGTCGTTATATCGATCATATAAGCATAATATGCCTAATAATATGAGTTAGATTGATAATAATAAGAGTAATGAGTATAGTAATTGTCGTCCTATCGATCATACAAGCATAATATGGCTAATAATATGAGTTAGATTGATAATAATAAGAGTAATGAGTATAGTAATTGTCGTCCTATCGATCATGTAAGCATAATATGGCTAATAATATGAGTTAGATTGATAATAATAAGAGTAATGAGTATAGTAATTGTCGTCCTATCGATCATAGAAGCATAATATGGCAAATAATATGAGTTAGATTGATAATAATTAGAGTAATGAGTATAGTAATTGTCGTCCTATCGATCATATAAGCATAATATGGCTAATAATATGAGTTAGATTGATAATAATAAGAGTAATGAGTATAGTAATTGTCGTCCTATCGATTACATAAGCATAATATGGCTAATAATATGAGTTGGATTGATAATAATAAGAGTAATAAGTATAGTAATTGTCGTTCTATCGATCATATAAGCACAATATGGCTAATAATATGAGTTAGATTGATAATAATGAGAGTAATATGTATAGTAATTGTCGTCCTATCGATCATATAAGCATAATATGGCTAATAATGTGAGTTAGATTGATAATAATAAGAGTAATAAGTATAGTAATTGTCGTTCTATCGATCATATAAGCATAATATGGCTAATAATATGAGTTAGATTGATAATAATAAGAGTAATAAGCATAGTAATTGTCGTGCTATCGGTCATATAACCATAATATGGCTAATAATATGAGTTAGATTGATAATAATGAGTGTAATAAGTATAGTAATTGTCGTTATATCGATCATATAAGCATAATATGGCTAATAATATGATTAAGATTGATAATGATAAGAGTAATGAGTATAGTAATTGTCGTCCTACCGATCATATAAGCATAATATGGCTAATAATATGAGTTAGATTGATAATAATAAGAGTAATGAGTATAGTAATTGTCGTCCTATCGATTATATAAGCATAATATGGCTAATAATATGAGTTAGATTGATAATAATAAGAGTAATGATTATAGTAATTGTCGTCCTATCGATCATATAAGCATAATATGGCTAATAATATGAGTTGGATTGATAATAATGAGAGTAATAAGTATATTAATTGTCGTTATATCGATCATATAAGCATAATATGCCTAATAATATGAGTTAGATTGATAATAATAAGAGTAATGAGTATAGTAATTGTCGTCCTATCGATCATACAAGCATAATATGGCTAATAATATGAGTTAGATTGATAATAATAAGAGTAATGAGTATAGTAATTGTCGTCCTATCGATCATGTAAGCATAATATGGCTAATAATATGAGTTAGATTGATAATAATAAGAGTAATGAGTATAGTAATTGTCGTCCTATCGATCATAGAAGCATAATATGGCAAATAATATGAGTTAGATTGATAATAATTAGAGTAATGAGTATAGTAATTGTCGTCCTATCGATCATATAAGCATAATATGGCTAATAATATGTGTTAGACTGATAATAATAAGAGTAATGAGTATAGTTATTGTCGTCCTATCGATCATATAAGCATAATATGGCTAATAATATGAGTTAGATTGATAATAATAAGAGTAATGAGTATAGTAATTGTCGTCCTATCGATCATAGAAGCATAATATGGCTAATAATATGAGTTAGATTGATAATAATAAGAGTAATGAGTATAGTAATTGTCGTCCTATCGATCATATAAGCATAATATGGCTAATAATATGAGTTAGACTGATAATAATAAGAGTAATGAGTATAGTTGTTGTCGTCCTATCGATCATATAAGCATAATATGGCTAATAATATGAGTTGGATTGATAATAATGAGAGTAATAAGTATATTAATTGTCGTTATATCGATCATATAAGCATAATATGGCTAATAATATGAGTTAGATTGATAATAAAAAGAGTAATGAGTATAGTAATTGTCGTCCTATCGATCATATAAGCATAATATGGCTAATAATATGAGTTAGATTGATAATAATAAGAGTAATAAGTATAGTAATTGTCGTTCTATCGGTCATATAACGATAATATGGCTAGTAATATGAGTTGGATTGATAACAGTGAGTGTAATAAGTATAGTAATTGTCGTTATATCGATCATATAAGCATAATATGCCTAATAATATGAGTTAGATTGATAATAATAAGAGTAATGAGTATAGTAATTGTCGTCCTATCCATCATATAAGCATAATATGGCTAATAATATGAGTTAGATTGATAATAATAAGAGTAATGCGTATAGTAATTGTCGTCCTATCGATCATATAAGCATAATATGGCTAATAATATGAGTTAGATTGATAATAATAAGAGTAATGCGTATAGTAATTGTCGTCCTATCGGTCATATAACCATAATATGGCTAATAATATGAGTTAGATTGATAATAATGAGAGTAATAAGTATAGTAATTGTGGTTATATCGATCATATAAGCATAATATGGCTAATAATATGATTTAGATTGATAATGATAAGAGTAATGAGTATAGTAATTGTCGTCCTATCGATCATATAAGCATAATATGGCTAATAATATGAGTTAGATTGATAATAATGAGAGTAATAAGTATAGTAATTGTCGTTCTATCGATCATATAAGCATAATATGTCTAATAATATGAGTTAGATTGATAATAATAAGAGTAATAAGCATAGTAATTGTCGTTCTATCGGTCATATAACCATAATATGGCTAATAATATGAGTTAGATTGATAATAATGAGAGTAATAAGTATAGTAATTGTCGTTATATCGATCATATAAGCATAATATGGCTAATAATATGAGTTAGATTGATAATAATAAGAGTAATGAGTATAGTAATTGTCGTCCTATCGATCATATAAGCATAATATGGCTAATAATATGAGTTAGATTGATAATAATAAGAGTAATAAGTATAGTAATTGTCGTTCTATCGGTCATATCACCATAATATGGCTAATAATATGAGTTAGATTGATAATAGTGAGTGTAATAAGTATAGTAATTGTCTTTCTATCGGTCATATAACCATAATATGGCTAATAATATGAGTTAGTTTGATAACAGTGAGTGTAATAAGTATAGTAATTGTCGTTATATCGATCATATAAGCATAATATGGCTAATAATATGATTTAGATAGATAATGATAAGAGTAATAAGTATAGTAATTGTCGTCCTATCGATCATATAAGCATAATATGGCTAATAATATGAGTTAGATTGATAATAATAAGAGTAATGAGTATAGTAATTGTCGTCCTATCGATCATATAAGCATAATATGGCTAATAATATGAGTTAGATTGATAATAATACGAGTAATGAGTATAGTAATTGTCGTCCTATCGATTATATAAGCATAATATGGCTAATAATATGAGTTAGATTGATAATAATAAGAGTAATGATTATAGTAATTGTCGTCCTATCGATCATATAAGCATAATATGGCTAATAATATGAGTTGGATTGATAATAATAAGAGTAATAAGTATAGTAATTGTCGTTCTATCGATCATATAAGCACAATATGGCTAATAATATGAGTTAGATTGATAATAATGAGAGTAATATGTATAGTAATTGTCGTCCTATCGATCATATAAGCATAATATGGCTAATAATGTGAGTTAGATTGATAATAATAAGAGTAATATGTATAGTAATTGTCGTCCTATCGATCATATAAGCATAATATGGCTAATAATGTGAGTTAGATTGATAATAATAAGAGTAATAAGTATAGTAATTGTCGTTCTATCGATCATATAAGCATAATATGGCTAATAATATGAGTTAGATTGATAATAATAAGAGTAATGATTATAGTAATTGTCGTCCTATCGAACATATAAGCATAATATGGCTAACAATATGAGTTAGATTGATAACAGTGAGTGTAATAAGTATAGTAATTGTCGTTATATCGGTCATATAACCATAATATGGCCAATAATATGAGTTAGTTTGATAACAGTGAGTGTAATAAGTATAGTAATTGTCGTTATATCGATCATATAAGCATAATATGGCTAATAATATGAGTTAGATTGATAATAATAAGAGTAATGAGTATAGTAATTGTCGTCCTATCGATCATATAAGCATAATATGGCTAATAATATGAGTTAGATTGATAATAATAAGAGTAATATGTATAGTAATTGTCGTTCTATCGGTCATATAACCATAATATGGCCAATAATATGAGTTAGTTTGATAACAGTGAGTGTAATAAGTATAGTAATTGTCGTTATATCGATCATATAAGCATAATATGGCTAATAATATGAGTTAGATTGATAATAATAAGAGTAATGAGTATAGTAATTGTCGTCCTATCGATCATATAAGCATAATATGGCTAATAATATGAGTTAGATTGATAATAATAAGAGTAATATGTATAGTAATTGTCGTTCTATCGGTCATATAACCATAATATGGCTAGTAATATGAGTTGGATTGATAACAGTGAGTGTAATAAGTATAGTAATTGTCGTCCTATCGATCATATAAGCATAATATGGCTAATAATATGAGGCAGATTGATAATAATAAGAGTAATGAGTATAGTAATTGTCGTCCTACCGATCATATAAGCATAATATGGCTAATAATATGAGTTAGATTGATAATAATAAGAGTAATGAGTATAGTAATTGTCGTCCTATCGATTATATAAGCATAATATGGCTAATAATATGAGTTAGATTGATAATAATAAGAGTAATGATTATAGTAATTGTCGTCCTATCGATCATATAAGCATAATATGGCTAATAATATGAGTTGGATTGATAATAATGAGAGTAATAAGTATATTAATTGTCGTTATATCGATCATATAAGCATAATATGCCTAATAATATGAGTTAGATTGATAATAATAAGAGTAATGAGTATAGTAATTGTCGTCCTATCGATCATACAAGCATAATATGGCTAATAATATGAGTTAGATTGATAATAATAAGAGTAATGAGTATAGTAATTGTCGTCCTATCGATCATGTAAGCATAATATGGCTAATAATATGAGTTAGATTGATAATAATAAGAGTAATGAGTATAGTAATTGTCGTCCTATCGATCATAGAAGCATAATATGGCTAATAATATGAGTTAGATTGATAATAATTAGAGTAATGAGTATAGTAATTGTCGTCCTATCGATCATATAAGCATAATATGGCTAATAATATGTGTTAGACTGATAATAATAAGAGTAATGAGTATAGTTATTGTCGTCCTATCGATCATATAAGCATAATATGGCTAATAATATGAGTTAGATTGATAATAATAAGAGTAATGAGTATAGTAATTGTCGTCCTATCGATCATAGAAGCATAATATGGCTAATAATATGAGTTAGATTGATAATAATAAGAGTAATGAGTATAGTAATTGTCGTCCTATCGATCATATAAGCATAATATGGCTAATAATATGAGTTAGACTGATAATAATAAGAGTAATGAGTATAGTTGTTGTCGTCCTATCGATCATATAAGCATAATTTGGCTAATAATATGAGTTAGATTGATAATAATAAGAGTAATAAGTATAGTAATTGTCGTTCTATCGGTCATATAACCATAATATGGCTAGTAATATGAGTTGGATTGATAACAGTGAGTGTAATAAGTATAGTAATTGTCGTTACATCGATCATATAAGCATAATATGCCTAATAATATGAGTTAGATTGATAATAATAAGAGTAATGAGTATAGTAATTGTCGTCCTATCGATCATATAAGCATAATATGGCTAATAATATGAGTTAGATTGATAATAATAAGAGTAATGAGTATAGTAATTGTCGTCCTATCGATCATATAAGCATAATATGGCTAATAATATGAGTTAGATTGATAATAATAAGAGTGATGAGTATAGTAATTGTCGTCCTATCGATCATATAAGCATAATATGGCTAATAATATGAGTTAGATTGATAATAATAAGAGTAATGAGTATAGTTATTGTCGTCCTATCGATCATATAAGCATAATATGGCTAATAATATGAGTTAGATTGATAATAATAAGAGTAATAAGTATAGCAATTGTCGTTCTATCGGTCATATAACCATAATATGGCTAATAATATGAGTTAGTTTGATAACAGTGAGTGCAATAAGTATAGTAATTGTCGTTATATCGATCATATAAGCATAATATGGCTAATAATATGATTTAGATTGATAATGATAAGAGTCATGAGTATAGTAATTGTCGTCCTATCGATCATATAAGCATAATATGGCTAATAATATGAGTTAGATTGATAATAATAAGAGTAATGGGTATAGTAATTGTCGTCCTATCGATTACATAAGCATAATATGGCTAATAATATGAGTTAGATTGATAATAATGAGAGTAATATGTATAGTAATTGTCGTCCTATCGATCATATAAGCATAATATGGCTAATAATGTGAGTTAGATTGATAATAATAAGAGTAATAAGTATAGTAATTGTCGTTCTATCGATCATATAAGCATAATATGGCTAATAATATGATTTAGATTGATAATGATAAGAGTAATCAGTATAGTAATTGTCGTCCTATCGATCATATAAGCATAATATGGCTAATAATATGAGTTAGATTGATAATAATAAGAGTAATAAGTATAGTAATTGTCGTTCTATCGGTCATACAACCATAATATGGCTAATAATATGAGTTAGTTTGATAACAGTGAGTGTAATAAGTATAGTAATTGTCGTTCTATCGGTCATATAACCATAATATGGCTAATAATATGAGTTAGTTTGATAACAGTGAGTGTAATAAGTATAGTAATTGTCGTTATATCGATCATATAAGCATAATATGGCTAATAATATGATTTAGATTGATAATGATAAGAGTAATGAGTATAGTAATTGTCGTCCTATCGATCATATAAGCATAATATGGCTAATAATATGAGTTAGATTGATAATAATAAGAGTAATGAGTATAGTAATTGTCGTCCTATCGATCATATAAGCATAATATGGCTAATAATATGAGTTAGATTGATAATAATAAGAGTAATAAGTATAGTAATTGTCGTTCTATCGGTCATATCACCAAAATATGGCTAATAATATGAGTTAGATTGATAATAGTGAGTGTAATAAGTATAGTAATTGTCGTTCTATCGGTCATATAACCATAATATGGCTAATAATATGAGTTAGTTTGATAACAGTGAGTGTAATAAGTATAGTAATTGTCGTTATATCGATCATATAAGCATAATATGGCTAATAATATGAGTTAGATTGATAATAATAAGAGTAATGATTATAGTAATTGTCGTCCTATCGATCATATAAGCATAATATGGCTAACAATATGAGTTGGATTGATAATAATAAGAGTAATAAGTATAGTAATTGTCGTTCTATCGATCATATAAGCACAATATGGCTAATAATATGAGTTAGATTGATAATAATGAGAGTAATATGTATAGTAATTGTCGTCCTATCGATCATATAACCATAATATGGCCAATAATATGAGTTAGTTTGATAACAGTGAGTGTAATAAGTATAGTAATTGTCGTTATATCGATCATATAAGCATAATATGGCTAATAATATGAGTTAGATTGATAATAATGAGAGTAATATGTATAGTAATTGTCGTCCTATCGATCATATAAGCATAATATGGCTAATAATGTGAGTTAGATTGATAATAATAAGAGTAATATGTATAGTAATTGTCGTCCTATCGATCATATAAGCATAATATGGCTAATAATGTGAGTTAGATTGATAATAATAAGAGTAATAAGTATAGTAATTGTCGTTCTATCGATCATATAAGCATAATATGGCTAATAATATGAGTTAGATTGATAATAATAAGAGTAATGATTATAGTAATTGTCGTCCTATCGAACATATAAGCATAATATGGCTAACAATATGAGTTAGATTGATAACAGTGAGTGTAATAAGTATAGTAATTGTCGTTATATCGGTCATATAACCATAATATGGCCAATAATATGAGTTAGTTTGATAACAGTGAGTGTAATAAGTATAGTAATTGTCGTTATATCGATCATATAAGCATAATATGGCTAATAATATGAGTTAGATTGATAATAATAAGAGTAATGAGTATAGTAATTGTCGTCCTATCGATCATATAAGCATAATATGGCTAATAATATGAGTTAGATTGATAATAATAAGAGTAATATGTATAGTAATTGTCGTTCTATCGGTCATATAACCATAATATGGCCAATAATATGAGTTAGTTTGATAACAGTGAGTGTAATAAGTATAGTAATTGTCGTTATATCGATCATATAAGCATAATATGGCTAATAATATGAGTTAGATTGATAATAATAAGAGTAATGAGTATAGTAATTGTCGTCCTATCGATCATATAAGCATAATATGGCTAATAATATGAGTTAGATTGATAATAATAAGAGTAATATGTATAGTAATTGTCGTTCTATCGGTCATATAACCATAATATGGCTAGTAATATGAGTTGGATTGATAACAGTGAGTGTAATAAGTATAGTAATTGTCGTCCTATCGATCATATAAGCATAATATGGCTAATAATATGAGGCAGATTGATAATAATAAGAGTAATGAGTATAGTAATTGTCGTCCTACCGATCATATAAGCATAATATGGCTAATAATATGAGTTAGATTGATAATAATAAGAGTAATGAGTATAGTAATTGTCGTCCTATCGATTATATAAGCATAATATTGGCTAATAATATGAGTTAGATTGATAATAATAAGAGTAATGATTATAGTAATTGTCGTCCTATCGATCATATAAGCATAATATGGCTAATAATATGAGTTGGATTGATAATAATGAGAGTAATAAGTATATTAATTGTCGTTATATCGATCATATAAGCATAATATGCCTAATAATATGAGTTAGATTGATAATAATAAGAGTAATGAGTATAGTAATTGTCGTCCTATCGATCATACAAGCATAATATGGCTAATAATATGAGTTAGATTGATAATAATAAGAGTAATGAGTATAGTAATTGTCGTCCTATCGATCATGTAAGCATAATATGGCTAATAATATGAGTTAGATTGATAATAATAAGAGTAATGAGTATAGTAATTGTCGTCCTATCGATCATAGAAGCATAATATGGCTAATAATATGAGTTAGATTGATAATAATTAGAGTAATGAGTATAGTAATTGTCGTCCTATCGATCATATAAGCATAATATGGCTAATAATATGTGTTAGACTGATAATAATAAGAGTAATGAGTATAGTTATTGTCGTCCTATCGATCATATAAGCATAATATGGCTAATAATATGAGTTAGATTGATAATAATAAGAGTAATGAGTATAGTAATTGTCGTCCTATCGATCATAGAAGCATAATATGGCTAATAATATGAGTTAGATTGATAATAATAAGAGTAATGAGTATAGTAATTGTCGTCCTATCGATCATATAAGCATAATATGGCTAATAATATGAGTTAGACTGATAATAATAAGAGTAATGAGTATAGTTGTTGTCGTCCTATCGATCATATAAGCATAATTTGGCTAATAATATGAGTTAGATTGATAATAATAAGAGTAATAAGTATAGTAATTGTCGTCCTATCGATCATATAAGCATAATATGGCTAATAATATGAGTTAGATTGATAATAATAAGAGTGATGAGTATAGTAATTGTCGTCCTATCGATCATATAAGCATAATATGGCTAATAATATGAGTTAGATTGATAATAATAAGAGTAATGAGTATAGTTATTGTCGTCCTATCGATCATATAAGCATAATATGGCTAATAATATGAGTTAGATTGATAATAATAAGAGTAATAAGTATAGCAATTGTCGTTCTATCGGTCATATAACCATAATATGGCTAATAATATGAGTTAGTTTGATAACAGTGAGTGCAATAAGTATAGTAATTGTCGTTATATCGATCATATAAGCATAATATGGCTAATAATATGATTTAGATTGATAATGATAAGAGTCATGAGTATAGTAATTGTCGTCCTATCGATCATATAAGCATAATATGGCTAATAATATGAGTTAGATTGATAATAATAAGAGTAATGGGTATAGTAATTGTCGTCCTATCGATTACATAAGCATAATATGGCTAATAATATGAGTTAGATTGATAATAATAAGAGTAATGATTATAGTAATTGTCGTCCTATCGATCATATAAGCATAATATGGCTAATAATATGAGTTGGATTGATAATAATAAGAGTAATAAGTATAGTAATTGTCGTTCTATCGATCATATAAGCACAATATGGCTAATAATATGAGTTAGATTGATAATAATGAGAGTAATATGTATAGTAATTGTCGTCCTATCGATCATATAAGCATAATATGGCTAATAATGTGAGTTAGATTGATAATAATAAGAGTAATAAGTATAGTAATTGTCGTTCTATCGATCATATAAGCATAATATGGCTAATAATATGATTTAGATTGATAATGATAAGAGTAATCAGTATAGTAATTGTCGTCCTATCGATCATATAAGCATAATATGGCTAATAATATGAGTTAGATTGATAATAATAAGAGTAATAAGTATAGTAATTGTCGTTCTATCGGTCATACAACCATAATATGGCTAATAATATGAGTTAGTTTGATAACAGTGAGTGTAATAAGTATAGTAATTGTCGTTCTATCGGTCATATAACCATAATATGGCTAATAATATGAGTTAGTTTGATAACAGTGAGTGTAATAAGTATAGTAATTGTCGTTATATCGATCATATAAGCATAATATGGCTAATAATATGATTTAGATTGATAATGATAAGAGTAATGAGTATAGTAATTGTCGTCCTATCGATCATATAAGCATAATATGGCTAATAATATGAGTTAGATTGATAATAATAAGAGTAATGAGTATAGTAATTGTCGTCCTATCGATCATATAAGCATAATATGGCTAATAATATGAGTTAGATTGATAATAATAAGAGTAATAAGTATAGTAATTGTCGTTCTATCGGTCATATCACCATAATATGGCTAATAATATGAGTTAGATTGATAATAGTGAGTGTAATAAGTATAGTAATTGTCGTTCTATCGGTCATATAACCATAATATGGCTAATAATATGAGTTAGTTTGATAACAGTGAGTGTAATAAGTATAGTAATTGTCGTTATATCGATCATATAAGCATAATATGGCTAATAATATGAGTTAGATTGATAATAATAAGAGTAATGATTATAGTAATTGTCGTCCTATCGATCATATAAGCATAATATGGCTAATAATATGAGTTGGATTGATAATAATAAGAGTAATAAGTATAGTAATTGTCGTTCTATCGATCATATAAGCACAATATGGCTAATAATATGAGTTAGATTGATAATAATGAGAGTAATATGTATAGTAATTGTCGTCCTATCGATCATATAAGCATAATATGGCTAATAATATGAGTTAGATTGATAATAATAAGAGTAATGAGTATAGTAATTGTCGTCCTATCGATCATATAAGCATAATATGGCTAATAATATGAGTTGGATTGATAATAATAAGAGTAATAAGTATAGTAATTGTCGTTCTATCGATCATATAAGCACAATATGGCTAATAATATGAGTTAGATTGATAATAATGAGAGTAATATGTATAGTAATTGTCGTCCTATCGATCATATAAGCATAATATGGCTAATAATATGAGTTAGATTGATAATAATGAGAGTAATATGTATAGTAATTGTCGTCCTATCGATCATATAAGCATAATATGGCTAATAATGTGAGTTAGATTGATAATAATAAGAGTAATAAGTATAGTAATTGTCGTTCTATCGATCATATAAGCATAATATGGCTAATAATATGATTTAGATTGATAATGATAAGAGTAATCAGTATAGTAATTGTCGTCCTATCGATCATATAAGCATAATATGGCTAATAATATGAGTTAGATTGATAATAATAAGAGTAATAAGTATAGTAATTGTCGTTCTATCGGTCATACAACCATAATATGGCTAATAATATGAGTTAGTTTGATAACAGTGAGTGTAATAAGTATAGTAATTGTCGTTCTATCGGTCATATAACCATAATATGGCTAATAATATGAGTTAGTTTGATAACAGTGAGTGTAATAAGTATAGTAATTGTCGTTATATCGATCATATAAGCATAATATGGCTAATAATATGATTTAGATTGATAATGATAAGAGTAATGAGTATAGTAATTGTCGTCCTATCGATCATATAAGCATAATATGGCTAATAATATGAGTTAGATTGATAATAATAAGAGTAATAAGTATAGTAATTGTCGTTCTATCGGTCATATCACCAAAATATGGCTAATAATATGAGTTAGATTGATAATAGTGAGTGTAATAAGTATAGTAATTGTCGTTCTATCGGTCATATAACCATAATATGGCTAATAATATGAGTTAGTTTGATAACAGTGAGTGTAATAAGTATAGTAATTGTCGTTATATCGATCATATAAGCATAATATGGCTAATAATATGAGTTAGATTGATAATAATAAGAGTAATGATTATAGTAATTGTCGTCCTATCGATCATATAAGCATAATATGGCTAATAATATGAGTTGGATTGATAATAATAAGAGTAATAAGTATAGTAATTGTCGTTCTATCGATCATATAAGCACAATATGGCTAATAATATGAGTTAGATTGATAATAATGAGAGTAATATGTATAGTAATTGTCGTCCTATCGATCATATAAGCATAATATGGCTAATAATATGAGTTAGATTGATAATAATAAGAGTAATGAGTATAGTAATTGTCGTCCTATCGATCATATAAGCATAATATGGCTAATAATATGAGTTGGATTGATAATAATAAGAGTAATAAGTATAGTAATTGTCGTTCTATCGATCATATAAGCACAATATGGCTAATAATATGAGTTAGATTGATAATAATGAGAGTAATATGTATAGTAATTGTCGTCCTATCGATCATATAAGCATAATATGGCTAATAATGTGAGTTAGATTGATAATAATAAGAGTAATAAGTATAGTAATTGTCGTTCTATCGATCATATAAGCATAATATGGCTAATAATATGAGTTAGATTGATAATAATAGGAGTAATGAGTATAGTAATTGTCGTCCTATCGGTCATATAACCATAATATGGCTAATAATATGAGTTAGATTGATAATAGTGAGTGTAATAAGTATAGTAATTGTCGTTCTATCGGTCATATAACCATAATATGGCTAATAATATGCGTTAGTTTGATAACAGTGAGTGTAATAAGTATAGTAATTGTCGTTATATCGATCATATAAGCATAATATGGCTAATAATATGAGTTAGATTGATAATAATAAGAGTAATAAGTATAGTAATTGTCGTTCTATCGATCATATAAGCACAATATGGCTAATAATATGAGTTAGATTGATAATAATGAGAGTAATAAGTATAGTAATTGTCGTTATATCGATCATATAACCATAATATGGCTAATAATATGAGTTAGATTGATAATAGTGAGTGTAATAAGTATAGTAATTGTCGTTCTATCGGTCATACAACCATAATATGGCTAATAATATGAGTTAGTTTGATAACAGTGAGTGCAATAAGTATAGTAATTGTCGTTCTATCGGTCATATAACCATAATATGGCTAATAATATGAGTTAGTTTGATAACAGTGAGTGTAATAAGTATAGTAATTGTCGTTATATCGATCACATAAGCATAATATGGCTAATAATATGATTTAGATTGATAATGATAAGAGTAATGAGTATAGTAATTGTCGTCCTATCGATCATATAAGCATAATATGGCTAATAATATGAGTTAGATTGATAATAATGAGAGTAATAAGTATAGTAATTGTCGTTCTATCGATCATATAAGCATAATATGGCTAATAATATGAGTTAGATTGATAATAATAAGAGTAATAAGCATAGTAATTGTCGTTCTATCGGTCATATAACCATAATATGGCTAATAATATGAGTTACATTGATAATAATGAGAGTAATAAGTATAGTAATTGTCGTTATATCGATCATATAAGCATAATATGGCTAATAATATGAGTTAGATTGATAATAATAAGAGTAATGAGTATAGTAATTGTCGTCCTATCGATCATATAAGCATAATATGGCTAATAATATGAGTTAGATTGATAATAATAAGAGTAATAAGTATAGTAATTGTCGTTCTATCGGTCATATCACCATAATATGGCTAATAATATGAGTTAGATTGATAATAGTGAGTGTAATAAGTATAGTAATTGTCGTTCTATCGGTCATATAACCATAATATGGCTAATAATATGAGTTAGTTTGATAACAGTGAGTGTAATAAGTATAGTAATTGTCGTTATATCGATCATATAAGCATAATATGGCTAATAATATGAGTTAGATTGATAATAATAAGAGTAATGATTATAGTAATTGTCGTCCTATCGATCATATAAGCATAATATGGCTAATAATATGAGTTGGATTGATAATAATAAGAGTAATAAGTATAGTAATTGTCGTTCTATCGATCATATAAGCACAATATGGCTAATAATATGAGTTAGATTGATAATAATGAGAGTAATATGTATAGTAATTGTCGTCCTATCGATCATATAAGCATAATATGGCTAATAATATGAGTTAGATTGATAATAATAAGAGTAATGAGTATAGTAATTGTCGTCCTATCGATCATATAAGCATAATATGGCTAATAATATGAGTTGGATTGATAATAATAAGAGTAATAAGTATAGTAATTGTCGTTCTATCGATCATATAAGCACAATATGGCTAATAATATGAGTTAGATTGATAATAATGAGAGTAATATGTATAGTAATTGTCGTCCTATCGATCATATAAGCATAATATGGCTAATAATATGAGTTAGATTGATAATAATGAGAGTAATATGTATAGTAATTGTCGTCCTATCGATCATATAAGCATAATATGGCTAATAATGTGAGTTAGATTGATAATAATAAGAGTAATAAGTATAGTAATTGTCGTTCTATCGATCATATAAGCATAATATGGCTAATAATATGATTTAGATTGATAATGATAAGAGTAATCAGTATAGTAATTGTCGTCCTATCGATCATATAAGCATAATATGGCTAATAATATGAGTTAGATTGATAATAATAAGAGTAATAAGTATAGTAATTGTCGTTCTATCGGTCATACAACCATAATATGGCTAATAATATGAGTTAGTTTGATAACAGTGAGTGTAATAAGTATAGTAATTGTCGTTCTATCGGTCATATAACCATAATATGGCTAATAATATGAGTTAGATTGATAATAGTGAGTGTAATAAGTATAGTAATTGTCGTTCTATCGGTCATATAACCATAATATGGCTAATAATATGAGTTAGTTTGATAACAGTGAGTGTAATAAGTATAGTAATTGTCGTTATATCGATCATATAAGCATAATATGGCTAATAATATGAGTTAGATTGATAATAATAAGAGTAATGATTATAGTAATTGTCGTCCTATCGATCATATAAGCATAATATGGCTAATAATATGAGTTGGATTGATAATAATAAGAGTAATAAGTATAGTAATTGTCGTTCTATCGATCATATAAGCACAATATGGCTAATAATATGAGTTAGATTGATAATAATGAGAGTAATATGTATAGTAATTGTCGTCCTATCGATCATATAAGCATAATATGGCTAATAATATGAGTTAGATTGATAATAATAAGAGTAATGAGTATAGTAATTGTCGTCCTATCGATCATATAAGCATAATATGGCTAATAATATGAGTTGGATTGATAATAATAAGAGTAATAAGTATAGTAATTGTCGTTCTATCGATCATATAAGCACAATATGGCTAATAATATGAGTTAGATTGATAATAATGAGAGTAATATGTATAGTAATTGTCGTCCTATCGATCATATAAGCATAATATGGCTAATAATGTGAGTTAGATTGATAATAATAAGAGTAATAAGTATAGTAATTGTCGTTCTATCGATCATATAAGCATAATATGGCTAATAATATGAGTTAGATTGATAATAATAAGAGTAATAAGCATAGTAATTGTCGTGCTATCGGTCATATAACCATAATATGGCTAATAATATGAGATAGATTGATAATAATGAGTGTAATAAGTATAGTAATTGTCGTTATATCGATCATATAAGCAAAATATGGTTAATAATATGATTTAGATTGATAATGATAAGAGTAATCAGTATAGTAATTGTCGTCCTTTCGATCATATAAGCATAATATGGCTAATAATATGAGTTAGGTTGATAATAATAAGAGTAATAAGTATAGTAATTGTCGTTCTATCGGTCATATAACTATAATATGGCTAATAATATGAGTTAGATTGATAATAGTGAGTGTAATAAGTATAGTAATTGTCGTTCTATCGGTCATATAACCATAATATGGCCAATAATATGAGTTAGTTTGATAACAGTGAGTGTAATAAGTATAGTAATTGTCGTTATATCGATCATATAAGCATAATATGGCTACTAATATGATTTAGATTGATAATGATAAGAGTAATGAGTATAGTAATTGTCGTCCTATCGATCATATACGCATAATATGGCTAATAATATGAGTTAGATTGATAATAATAGGAGTAATGAGTATAGTAATTGTCGTCCTATCGGTCATATAACCATAATATGGCTAATAATATGAGTTAGATTGATAATAGTGAGTGTAATAAGTATAGTAATTGTCGTTCTATCGGTCATATAACCATAATATGGCTAATAATATGCGTTAGTTTGATAACAGTGAGTGTAATAAGTATAGTAATTGTCGTTATATCGATCATATAAGCATAATATGGCTAATAATATGAGTTAGATTGATAATAATAAGAGTAATAAGTATAGTAATTGTCGTTCTATCGATCATATAAGCACAATATGGCTAATAATATGAGTTAGATTGATAATAATGAGAGTAATAAGTATAGTAATTGTCGTTATATCGATCATATAACCATAATATGGCTAATAATATGAGTTAGATTGATAATAGTGAGTGTAATAAGTATAGTAATTGTCGTTCTATCGGTCATACAACCATAATATGGCTAATAATATGAGTTAGTTTGATAACAGTGAGTGCAATAAGTATAGTAATTGTCGTTCTATCGGTCATATAACCATAATATGGCTAATAATATGAGTTAGTTTGATAACAGTGAGTGTAATAAGTATAGTAATTGTCGTTATATCGATCATATAAGCATAATATGGCTAATAATATGATTTAGATTGATAATGATAAGAGTAATGAGTATAGTAATTGTCGTCCTATCGATCATATAAGCATAATATGGCTAATAATATGAGTTAGATTGATAATAATGAGAGTAATAAGTATAGTAATTGTCGTTCTATCGATCATATAAGCATAATATGGCTAATAATATGAGTTAGATTGATAATAATAAGAGTAATAAGCATAGTAATTGTCGTTCTATCGGTCATATAACCATAATATGGCTAATAATATGAGTTACATTGATAATAATGAGAGTAATAAGTATAGTAATTGTCGTTATATCGATCATATAAGCATAATATGGCTAATAATATGAGTTAGATTGATAATAATAAGAGTAATGAGTATAGTAATTGTCGTCCTATCGATCATATAAGCATAATATGGCTAATAATATGAGTTAGATTGATAATAATAAGAGTAATAAGTATAGTAATTGTCGTTCTATCGGTCATATCACCATAATATGGCTAATAATATGAGTTAGATTGATAATAGTGAGTGTAATAAGTATAGTAATTGTCGTTCTATCGGTCATATAACCATAATATGGCTAATAATATGAGTTAGTTTGATAACAGTGAGTGTAATAAGTATAGTAATTGTCGTTATATCGATCATATAAGCATAATATGGCTAATAATATGAGTTAGATTGATAATAATAAGAGTAATGATTATAGTAATTGTCGTCCTATCGATCATATAAGCATAATATGGCTAATAATATGAGTTGGATTGATAATAATAAGAGTAATAAGTATAGTAATTGTCGTTCTATCGATCATATAAGCACAATATGGCTAATAATATGAGTTAGATTGATAATAATGAGAGTAATATGTATAGTAATTGTCGTCCTATCGATCATATAAGCATAATATGGCTAATAATATGAGTTAGATTGATAATAATAAGAGTAATGAGTATAGTAATTGTCGTCCTATCGATCATATAAGCATAATATGGCTAATAATATGAGTTGGATTGATAATAATAAGAGTAATAAGTATAGTAATTGTCGTTCTATCGATCATATAAGCACAATATGGCTAATAATATGAGTTAGATTGATAATAATGAGAGTAATATGTATAGTAATTGTCGTCCTATCGATCATATAAGCATAATATGGCTAATAATATGAGTTAGATTGATAATAATGAGAGTAATATGTATAGTAATTGTCGTCCTATCGATCATATAAGCATAATATGGCTAATAATGTGAGTTAGATTGATAATAATAAGAGTAATAAGTATAGTAATTGTCGTTCTATCGATCATATAAGCATAATATGGCTAATAATATGATTTAGATTGATAATGATAAGAGTAATCAGTATAGTAATTGTCGTCCTATCGATCATATAAGCATAATATGGCTAATAATATGAGTTAGATTGATAATAATAAGAGTAATAAGTATAGTAATTGTCGTTCTATCGGTCATACAACCATAATATGGCTAATAATATGAGTTAGTTTGATAACAGTGAGTGTAATAAGTATAGTAATTGTCGTTCTATCGGTCATATAACCATAATATGGCTAATAATATGAGTTAGTTTGATAACAGTGAGTGTAATAAGTATAGTAATTGTCGTTATATCGATCATATAAGCATAATATGGCTAATAATATGATTTAGATTGATAATGATAAGAGTAATGAGTATAGTAATTGTCGTCCTATCGATCATATAAGCATAATATGGCTAATAATATGAGTTAGATTGATAATAATAAGAGTAATGAGTATAGTAATTGTCGTCCTATCGATCATATAAGCATAATATGGCTAATAATATGAGTTAGATTGATAATAATAAGAGTAATAAGTATAGTATTTGTCGTTCTATCGGTCATATCACCATAATATGGCTAATAATATGAGTTAGATTGATAATAGTGAGTGTAATAAGTATAGTAATTGTCGTTCTATCGGTCATATAACCATAATATGGCTAATAATATGAGTTAGTTTGATAACAGTGAGTGTAATAAGTATAGTAATTGTCGTTATATCGATCATATAAGCATAATATGGCTAATAATATGAGTTAGATTGATAATAATAAGAGTAATGATTATAGTAATTGTCGTCCTATCGATCATATAAGCATAATATGGCTAATAATATGAGTTGGATTGATAATAATAAGAGTAATAAGTATAGTAATTGTCGTTCTATCGATCATATAAGCACAATATGGCTAATAATATGAGTTAGATTGATAATAATGAGAGTAATATGTATAGTAATTGTCGTCCTATCGATCATATAAGCATAATATGGCTAATAATATGAGTTAGATTGATAATAATAAGAGTAATGAGTATAGTAATTGTCGTCCTATCGATCATATAAGCATAATATGGCTAATAATATGAGTTGGATTGATAATAATAAGAGTAATAAGTATAGTAATTGTCGTTCTATCGATCATATAAGCAC